>NC_056473.1:22216907-22221907 GCF_008729295.1 Plectropomus leopardus | reverse complement strand
TCTCATTTTCACAAAACATGTACAGGGGAAGGAAAAGCCTTTCAATAGAACCTGAGGTATTTTTGCGTCAAGCAGCCTAAGGTATCAGGATTTTCTTTTAAAAAACTCATCTAAATTCATCAGTGTTCTTAGATGAGTTGCTATTTACACAACAACATGATTATAATAATAATAATAATAATAATAATAATAATAATAATAATAATAGTATTTCAATAACAATAATTTTAGCAAATGGGACAGCCTGCATCATCTTTGTTACATGTCATAAATAATTCTAACAACATTTCTTAAAAATATAGGGAGGAGGGTGAGGACAAGGAGAGTTTGCTTGAGCCTCGAGGGAACTATCTGAACTTACTGTAGCTGCAGCAGCCCAAGGTCAAAGGTCAGAGATCACCAGAGTGAAAAGCTAATCAAGGGTCAAAGGAAAAATAAACACATTTTACATTATAAATAAATACCCATCTCGCACCAGGAGAGCAAAGTTTTCATTTCTTTCACCTCACCATATGAAGATCCGCAGTTTTTTTCTTTCCATTTTGTTACGCTGTTTTTATCAAAGCTTTGGAAGATAAGAAATAAGAGCAAAAAAAAAAAAAAAAAGTCAGAGAAAGCGAGGGAGCTTTACGGACATGCATTGTGCTGATGTACCAGCAGCTGTGTACCCTGTGCCGGGCTTGGCTCACTGAAAGATCCCCTGAGAATGAACAAAAGGGTGTGTGTAGGGCCTATGATATTACATGTGTAAAAATATGTGTAAGTGCATACAGAGTAGGGCGTGTGTGTGTTTGTGTGTTGGTTTCAGCTTTGGTGGGATGATGATGATGAACTGGTGCTGGCTCGGAGAGGACACTCGGTGCAAGTCTGTAAATCTCAAACTTGTGAAAGAGCGTGTGTTTGCATATAGTTGTTGTTGTTATGCAAGATCTGATGAGACTGGCAGAGAATGTTTTACTGTATGGGAGTTATCAGAGTGTGTGCAGCTACTTTGTCTTTCTCTGCACACAGTGGAACAAAAGTGTTTTTAGTTAACACTTAAGCCCTCGATTGTGATAAATCCTTTTATACACACTGCCGAGATCCCGTTCTTATAAATCTCAACAGTGACATGTTTGTACCATTCTCCAAATATAAAACAGAGACTCTTTATTTGTACTATAAAAACTCAAGACTTGGTTCTCAGTGTGTCTTGTTGCCCTGGGTGTGAAGAGAAACTAAAGTTGGTTATTAGAAAGCAAAAAGGTGCATTTCAAAGTCATACATCACTCTCCCCAAAGAAGGAACAGCACATATTGCTTACTTGAATTTGTTGAATGTGTGTATTTGTTTGAGTGTGTGTTCATAAATACCATACAGCAAATAATAATAAATAATAATAATAATAATAATTCAACAAAAGAAAAAAGAAATAAATCCACAAAACATTATATTATTTCTCATTACCAGAATGAACCAATACAATAAATTAAAACTATAACTGAACAAAAAAAGTCCATTAGAAGTCCATTAAAATTGCTATATATATTCATATTGTATATATAGTATTTGTCTGTCTGTAGTCAGCCTTTCTGGTGCATGCTCAGTGGTGACCATAGATGGTGACTGGGAGCAGTGGGAGGGAGTTGGGGGGAGTCTATAAAGGAGCTGAAGGGCCGTTAAAGGGAACCCTCGCCGCCATCCCGAAACCTCATCACGCTGTTAACACTGGAAACAAGGAAGCCAAAGTCAGGAAGGACACACTGTGCTTTAATGGGGGTCTACAAGTCTTCAAAAGTCTTTTCAGCAGCAAAATGCTGAGGATCCTTCATTGTTTGGACAGTACCGCCGTTAGATTAAGTCCTTGGGATCTCTCTGCCTTGTGCTGTGGTGATGTGAGGAGACGGTGCTGTTAAGGAGTCTGTTATTGTTGTCTGATGTTGCTATGCAGAATCCGTAGCAGGCAGAGCCACTGGGAAGAGGACAGGGGGAGGCGGACGTAGCCGTGCGAGGTTCTGAGGCTTTCTGACACTGGGGTGAAGCTTTGGGAGGAAACACGGGGCTTGGTTCAAATCACAAGCTATACACCCACTGAAGCACACTACATTTGACCGCAGGCAAGCAGTTTGTGTCTGAACTCTGTCAAAATAGGGATATTCTATATAGTAAGGATGCAACATGATACTTGTCCTGGGCCGTTTCTTTTTATCTGTGACAGAGCTCAAAAGAATTAAGAGTTTCAGTACCTACAGTCACCCCCCTTTACACCACCCTCCTCAAGACTTTTATCCAGATTTGTATGAGAGTTCAGGATGGCTAAGCACCACATCACAGGCTCTGTCTGTCCAGGTGCGAATGCTAGTTCGCATGCTAACCTTTTTCACATTAACTCTCTGCTTGTATTCGTCCTTCTCTCAGTTGGAGTCTTTAACACTTTCTGTGAGGGGAGCACAAAAGAGCCTCACACTCATCAGATGTCCTCCTGCACTCCCTCTAACCAGGTCCATTTGTGCCCCCAAGGGACAGCCCTGATCATGTCCATTATCTGTCAGGATACCTCGATGATCTCCATGCTCCCAGAGAAGCTCGACTGCTTCCCAATTTTCCCCAGTTCTTCTCGGGATCGCGTTTCGGAAATGCCCTCCTCGAACTCCATCTGACAGCTGCGCCGTTTGAACTGCTTCTCCGACGCTGACCCGCTGTTGTTCGCACTGTTGGACTTGGTCACTGTGGACGACTGTGTCTGCGGTGCTGAGGACTTCTCCCTCTGGGATTTGTCTCGTAACCGCACACCTTCGCTGCACCCAAACGCCACATATGCCGAGCTGCTCCCGAACCTCACCGATGACTCCTCTCCCCCTCCATCCCCGCCTCCCCCCAGCTCCATCTCTCCCTCACCGGCCTCCACAGCCCCAAAGTGCCAGGGGGCATCTGTGGTGGGGGTGACGGGAGTGACGGGAGTGGTGGCCTGGACAGTGTCTCTATGTTTGGTCCACATGGCCCCAGACCCCACAGTGGGCAGAGAGGGTAGTGACAAGAGCAAGGAGCCCTTTAGGTTCTCGTCCGGGCTGGGGCTCTTGTGGTCCAGCGACAAGCTGAGGGACTGCGGAGGTTGGTGTGGTTGGGAGTGTATTGGGGAACTGCCGGAGCAATGCTTGGGTTTTCTCCTGGGTCTGGATGAGGAAGAAGCAGACCGATGGACTCCTTCACTTCCTCTAAACCCCAAACCTCCAATGCTGCCCCCGCTGCCCGGTGAGGGGAACGGCGAATCTGAGGAGCTGGGGCTATCTAGGACGGGAGACTGAGAGCAGACACCATTGGAGGTGCCTGTTCCTGGGCTGTCAAGCTTGCACAGTTTGGGGACGTCTTCAGAGTGTGTGGGTGCCAGACTGGGACAAGGGGGACTGTTAGGGGAGTAGACCGACTTAATGTCCAGGGAGAAGGAGCGTTTAAGCCGGTTAGTGTCCATGATCCTCTCTGCGGAGAGGTGAAGGCCGTTGAAGCCTTGCTGGAGGGAAGTTGGTGACGGCAGCTTGGGTTCTGGTGGGATGTGTTGGTCTGCAACAGATGAGTCATAGTTGCTGTGGTGACCGTTCATCTCGAAACCTCCGTTAACCTCTAAGGTCTGCTTAGTGTTGTTTTCAGAGATCTTGTCATCAGCAGTTGAAGTTAAAGCTTGCAGTAATCGCAGGCCCTTCTCAAACTCCAGGAGCTGACCCAGGAAGTTGAAGTTGGGGGATATGGACGGTCTTCGGTCCTTTACAAACCTGTAAGGAGGAAAAGAGTTGGAAAATATTAGTCACACGAAAGAAGGTTTAACAAGGAAGCTCTGTTACTCTGACAGTAAATCGTGTCTGAATTCATGACACAGACTGGGGAACAATACATAATCCTGTGCCGATGCTGTCCAGGAGAGGCAAAGCAAAGCCTTTTGTACACACACCGTTACCTGGCAGGCATGTAACAAATTTATTTCTCACAATTGGGGGGAGGAGGATGAAAAAAACGTCTAGCATTACTTCCACCAGTGAGTCGCCTTTTTACTGGGGCTGACACCTTAGCTCAGCTGGTGGTGGGTGGGAGGAGCAAGCATACCTGTAGGCATCATCTGATGACAAGCCCATTGTCTTCATGATGTATGCGATGGCGATGGTTGCTGAGCGCGAGATTCCAGCCAGGCAGTGCACAATGACTCTGCAGTTTGACACCTTAGCTTTGTCTGTTGGAGGGGGGGGCAGATATGAATACACATGTTTGGCACAAAGTCTCTGGAGACAATTGACGTTTGTTGAAAGCAAACTGACGTTTCCTGGTAGAGTACGGGGGGATCACCTGAACGAGTGTGTTATACCTGACGCTATTGTTACCTAAGCTGCACGTGAACGTTGTTAACTGTGCGTATGTGTTGCATTGAATATCACGGCATTCTTCCACACATAACTTGAGATGAATTCACAATTCCCTCAGTGGCTGTTGTCCTTTGTAGTGCTAATCCTAACCTTCAATCCAAACATGTTCATTCACATTTTCCGTCCTCTTACCTATGAATTCATTAGTTTTGTCCAGCCAGGGGAGCAATTTCTCGCAGTAGTTGTCGTTGACTGGGATGCGCATAAAGTGGCTCTCGCTGATAAAGTCTGGCTTGGGGCAGGTGTTGCTGGCATTCAACACATAGGTGATACCATTCTGAGCCATAAGATCCTGCAGAGATAAAAGAGTTCGAGGTCATGTTTTGTTGTCAGGTAACCATAACAGGTTAACTATCTATCAGTTACAGTGATAAAATGAATAAAAAAAAAGATGCAAACTAAATCCACCTTGTTGAGGACATCCTTCTGTGAGCCCAGGTATAGGTGTGGCAGGATGCGAGTGGGCCCTACATTAGCCACAGGCAAGCAGGGCTGGGACAAGCTCATAGGCAGAGCAGTGGCAGGTTTCCCTTCACACAGGCCGGGGAAACAGGAGGAGAAAGCAGCAAAGCCTCCTGCAGAGAAAGAAGAGAACAAGAGAACTGGTTAGGT
>NC_056473.1:22199407-22204407 GCF_008729295.1 Plectropomus leopardus | reverse complement strand
AACACCAAAAACAAAACAACAAAAACCAAAAAACCCACACAAAACCACCCAAAAAAAAAAAAACAACAAAAACAACCAACACAAAAAAAAAAAAAAAAAACCACCCCACAACAAAACCAAAAAAAAAACAACACCCACCCCAAAAACCCCACCACAAAACCACAAAAACAAACCCACCAAAAAAAACCACCAACCAAAAAAACCCCCAAAAAAAACCAAACCCCCACCCCCAAAAAACCCAACAAAAAAAAAAAAAAAAAAAAAAAAAAAAAAAAAAAAAAAACAAAAACCCAAAAACCAAAAAAAAAAAAAAAAAAAAAACAAAACAAACACAAAAAACAAAAACCAAAAACAAACCCACAACACAAAAAAACAAAACCCCACAAAAAAAAAAAAACAAAAAACACAACAAACCCCCAAACCAAAAAAACCAAAAAACAAAACCCAACAAAAACAACAAAACAAAAATAAACAAAACCCAAAAACAACAAACCCAAAAACCCAAAAACAAAAACCCCCCAAAAACCAAACCAAAACCAAACCCCCAAAAACCCCAACCCCCACACAAACCCCACCCCCCCCACACACCCCCCAAAAAACAACCCAACCCCCAAACCCAACCCAAAAACCCCCAAACAAAACAAACAAAAAACCCCCCCAAAACAAAACACCCCCAAAACCAAAACCAAACAACACCAACACACAAAAACAAACCAAACCCCCCCCCCCCAAAAACCCAAACCCAACAAACACCCAACAACCCCCCCCCCCCCCCAACAAAACCCACCAAACACCCCACCCACACACCCCACCCAACCACAAAACAAAAACACCACAAACCCAACCCAACAAAACCAAAAAACCAAAAAAAACCCCCCAACCCCCCAACAAAACAAAAAAACCCAACAAAAACACACCCCCCCCCCACCAAAAAAACCAAACCACCACCCACAAAACACACAAACCCCAAACAACCACCCACCCACCAACACCCCCAACCAACCCCACCACCCCAACCAACCACACCCCAACACACACCCCACCAACCAACAACCCAAACCACCACCAACAACAAAAACCAACCCCCACAACACCCACAAAAACAAACCACCACAAAACCCCCACAAAAACCAAAAAAAACCCAACCCCACACAACAAAAACCCCAAAACACCAAACCACAAAACAACCACAACCAAACACCCCACCCAAAAACACAAAAAACCCACCACACCCCCCAACCCCACCACAAAACCCCCCAAAACCACAAACCAAAAAAACCCAACCAAAAACCCCCACCACCAAAACACAAAAAAAAAACAAACAAAAAAAAAAAAAACCCCCCACAAACCAAAAAAACAACAAAAACAAAAAAAAAACCAAAAACCCCCCAAATAACACCCCACACCCCACACAACCCCCCCCAACAAACACCAAAACAACCAAAACAAACCCAAACACACAACCAAAACAAAAAACAAACCCAAAAACCCCACCAAAAAAACCAAAACAACAAAACAAAAACCCCAACAAAAACCCCCCAAACCCCAAAAAACAACCCCAAAACAACAACCCCCCCAAACAAAAAACACCCCCCAAAACAAACACAAAACCACCACAACAAAAAAACACCACCACAACAAAACCCCCCAAACACAAAAAAACCCCAAAAACAACCAAAAAAAACCCCAACCCAAAAAACCAAAACCCCAAAAAAACCCCCAAACCCAAAAACCAACACACCCAACACCAAACCCCCCACCCAACACACCACACAAAAAAACAACCACAAACAAAAAAACAACACACAAACCACACCAAACCCCAAACACAAAACACACACAAAAAAACCAAACAAACCCAACCCAAAAACCCCCAAAACCCAAAACAACCCCCCAACAACAACAACAAACCAAAAACAAAAAAAACCCAAAAAAAAACCCCCAAAAACCCAAACAAACAAAAAACAACAACCCAAAAACACACAAAACACCACCCACAAACCACAACCCAAAAACAAAAAAAAAACCCAAAAAACAAAAAAACCCACCCAAAACAAACCAACCCCCAACCCCCCAACCAACCCCACACACACCACACAAACAACAAACACAAACCACCCCACCAACAAAAAAAACACACAACCAACAACAACAAACAAACCAACAACCCCCCAAAAACAAACCAAAAAACACCCAACAACCAAACCCAAAAAACAACCCAACCACAACAAACCCCCCCACCCAAACCCACCCCCCCCACCCACCCACAAAAAACCACAAACAACCAAACACAAACCAAAAACCCAAAACAAACCAAACACAAACCCCAAACCCACAAAAAACCAAAACCCAAAAACAAACCCAAACCACAAAAAACAAAACCCAAAACACAAACCAACCCCACAAAAAAAAAAAAAAAAAACAACAAAAAACACCCAAACAAAAACCAAAAAAAAACCCCCCACAACCCCCAAAACCCCCCAAAAACCCCCCCCCCAACACAACAAACCCCCAACAACCAACCCCAACCAAAAAAAACCCCACAAACCCAACCCAAAAACCACACCCCCAAAAAACACACCCAACCAAAACCCACAACACCACACCCCCCACACCCAACACCCCCCAAAAACAAAAACACAAAACACCACAAAACACCACCCCAACACCCAAACCCACAAAAAAAAACCCCCAAACAACCAACAAACAAAAAAACAAAAAACACAAAAAACCCACACACCACACCAACAAAACAAAAACACAACACCAAAACAAACCAACCCCAACCCACAAACAAAACCCCCCACAAAACCCCACCCAAACAAAAAACCACAACAAACAAACCAAACCCCAAAAACCCCAAAAAAAAAAAAAAAAACCAAAAAACAACAACCACCCAAAACCAAAAAAAAAACACACCCCCCAACCCAAAACCCAAAAAACCACAACACCCCAACCCACAAACAACCAAAAAACCCCCAAAAACCCACACAACCAAAAAAAAAAAAAAAAAACACACAACAACACACCACACCCCACCAACCCCAACCCCACAAAACAAAAACACAAACACAAACCCCCACCACCCCCCACCCCAAAAAAAAAACCACAAACCCCACAAACCCAAACACAAAAAAACAAACCCCAACCCCCAAAAACACAAAACCAAAACAACAAAACCAAACCACAACACCCAAAAAAAAAACAACCAAAACCAAACCAAAAAAAACAAAAAAAACACAAAACACACAAAAACCCAAAACCAACCAACCACCCAAAACAACCCCCAACAACCCAACCCCCACACCCAAAAACCCACACCAAAACCCACAACAAAAACCCCCACAAACACACAAAAACACCCAAACACCACCAAAAACCCCCCCACCAACCACCCCCAAAAACAAAAACCCACACACCAACCCCACCAAAAAAACCCCAAAAAACCAAAACACAACCCAAAAAAAAACAACCCAACACCCACAACAAAAACCAAAAACAACCCCCCCAAACACAAAACAACCCAACCCAAACAAAAAACCCCCCCCCAACCCAACAAAACCCAACACCCCCCACCACAACCCCCCAACCCACCAACAAAACACAAACAAACCACAAAAACAAACACAAAACCCCAAACAACACACCCAAAACCAACAAACCACCAAAAACACCCCACAAACCACCCCCCCCACCAACACACCAAACCCAACACCCCCAACCAACCAAAAACCCCCAACAACCCCCCCAACCAAAACAAAAAAACCCCCCAACACAAACAAAACAAAAAAACAAAAACCCCCCCAAAAACACACCAACAAACACCAAACCCACCCACAAAAAAACCACAACACAACCCCAAAAACCCACCAACACCAAACCCAACCCCAACCCAACCACCAACAAACAAACACAACCAACACCCACACAACCCCAAAACAAAAACCCCCAAAACCACAAAAAAACCCACAACCACAAACAAAACAAAAACCCACACCCAAAAAACCCAAAAAACCCCAACCACCCCCACACCCAAAACCAACCCAACCACCCAAACACACCAAAAAAACACCACACACAACCCCCAAAACCCAAAAAAAAAACAAAAAAAAAAACACCACACCCAAACCCAACAACAAACCAACCCAACCCCAACAAAACCCCAACCAACCCCACACCACAAACACCCCAAAAAACCCAACAAAACAACAAAACAAAACAACACAAACCAAACAACCAACCCCCCCCCACACCAAACCCACACACACAAAAACACAAACCAAACCAAACCCAAACCACACAACACAAAAAAACCACAAAACACCCCAACCCAAACACACCAACCAAAAAAAACACACCCCAACACCACCAACACAAAACCCAAAACACAAAACAACACCCACCACCCAACCACCCCAAAACCCAACCACCCAAACCCCAACAAACCCCAAAAACACAAACCAACAAAACAAAAACAAAAACAACAAAACACCAAACCCAACAAAAACCCCAACCAACAACCCCAACACAAAAACAAAACAACAACAAACCACCCAACAAATAATACCAAAACAAAAACACCCACAAACACAAAACCACCCAAAAACCCCCCCAAAAAAAAACAATTTAACCCACCCACAAACAAACAAACACACAAAACCACCAATCACAAAACCCAAAACCCCAATTACCCCCACACCCAAACCCCACAAACACACACAACCACCACACCCAAAACCAACCATTTTAAAACCAAAAAAAAACAAACCCAAACCCCCCCAACACCCCCCCCCCCCAAAAAAACCCACCCCCCAACCAACCCCAAAACCCAAACAAACCACAACCCAACAAAACAAACAAAATTTCAAAACAAAAAAAAAACAAAACACAAAACCCAAAAACCAACCACCAACAAACAACACCCCACACATCAATCCACAAAACACAAAAACCCCACAACCAACAAACACACAACACCAAACACAACCCCCCCCAAAACA
>NC_056473.1:22181907-22186907 GCF_008729295.1 Plectropomus leopardus | reverse complement strand
AACCAATTTGCTCAGGTTTCCTCAGTCGAAGAAAACGGATGTTGATCTGCTTCTTTACCTCACATGTTTGTGCACTATAACAAATACATGGGAAGGTTAAATTCAGACAGTTGACAGGAAAGAAAGCAAGATAGTGAAAAAATATTGTCACGATATCATAAACCCCAAACGTATGATAGTACAAAACAGAGAAAAACAGCATATCATCACATTTGAGAAACTGGAACCAGAGAACATTTGGTATTTTTGCAAGAAAATACCATTTATGAGTTAAAAAAAATGTTTTATAATTGTGCTCTCAGCCAGGTTTTGCATAACCCTTTGAACTCTGCAAAAGAAATAACCAGTGCCTGTGGGTTGTATTTTGTCTGTTGTGATGTATCTTCAGATGCTTTATATCTCTAAAAGCTGTCCCACTTAAGCAATAAGGTTATGTCAGTCAATAAACCATAATAATTGATTGAATAAGTGAAACTGTGTCATTAAAAAAAAGAAAAGAAAAGAAAAGAAAAGAAAAGAAAACGTTTTCTCATGAGATTTTACAACTGCAAAAAAACCCACATAGGCTAATGATCCAAAAGATTTTTAAATGTGGAAACATGAACAAAATAGTCCTTAAAACTCCGTAGGTTATTGTAGCTATTTACAATATTGAGTTTTTGAGATGTGCTCATTTTTATGAGCAGAGTTTAAAGGCGATGTGTTATTACTCTGGCGCAACCGTGCGTTTATGCACGACAGGTATCTTAGCGTAATGACGTCATTACGACGTTAAACGTGATGAAACGGAAGAGGGAAGCGTCAGCTTTCTACAGCAAAACGGCATGATTGTTGAAGCTATTATTCTTTTTTTAAATTTTATTTACAAAATGCAATCTCCCGCGGCCGTCGGCGGGGAGATTCCCGGGGAAATTCTGCCGTAATTACGGCGAAATGCTACGTATGCATCGCAGGTAAGGAGCGAGAACAAAAGGTGACGTAGTGATGATATGACAGACAGAGGCCTTAACTTTCTGTTGTATAAAGAAATAACGCTCAAGCTGGTATGGTTCCTATTTTAGATGGTATTTAAAAAAAGATCACACAAACAACAATCTCCCGCAGCCATGTGCGCAACAGCCGTTTCCATTTCAGCACTTCACTCCTAAAATGACCATTTAGGTCACTGTAGCATTTCTGATTCCTTTCAGAAACATAGCCTAAATGAAACAAACAAACAAACAAAGACACATACAAAAACAATAGGCTAAGTTATTTGATTTTCATTTCAAAATCCAAAAATGAAAAATGGAAAACAAGCCATTTTTAGTTTTAAGAGTCAGAACTGGAATAAATATGCCACTGAGATTTCTTTACCTCCTACACAAAAAAACAGACTTTGCCATTAAAAACTGAACCCATCTCTAACTTCTCTAAGCTCTCCTCAATGCCAGACTCCAACACTAAAGTTTTGGGGTGTTTTTTGCCAAAATGCATATGTTTTGAGAGTACTGAGCATGCAACTGGATAACTGAGACATGGATGATGCTACATGAGTTGTGTGAGAGTTTCAGGGTTGCCCACAGTCATGAAAAACCTGGCAAAGTGTCACTCTTTATGCACGCCAGTTAGCTGAAATTATGCTTGAATAGAATTTGAATCTGATATGCTGTGCAAGAAAAAGTCATTTCTTATTATGCGTCCTTGAAAAGTCATCAAAAGTTGCTGGGAACTTGCTGTACATGATGTTCAGCATTTCAATTTTGACTAAACATTTGCTAAAGGCATTTAAACAAAGTTTTGTGTTGGAGTTTGTTAATCCAAATTCTAAATATTGACAGATATATTTCTGTTTTTATTGTAAATGCATATCTGTTCCAAATATCAGTTATCAGTCTCATCAACTACTAAAAATTAGTATTGGCCCTGAAAAACCAATATTAGTCGATCCCTGTTTGTAAACCCTGGAGTTTGTAAACCGATGTTTTGATATAGTTTTGCTGTTGTTAAACTGGATCCACAGTCAATCAGTAAATCTAAAAAAAACAACGTTTTCCTCACAAATTCAAGGTAACACGGCATGACTAACTGATTTTCAAATGGTCATTTTGTGGGTGAAGTATTCCTTTGATTTGTCACCTATCATGTTTGTATGAATGTCCATTCATAAGTGACACGCATGTCTAAGTGTCTCCATATCCGTATTTGCATGTGTGTGTTTCCACATGGATAAAGCCTGTTTCCATGTTTGCATGCAAGTGAAAGAATGCTTTACGCCAGTGAAGCTCATTTAATATGAACAGAAAGTCTGACGCACTTGCATTATGCATGAATGTGTGTTGAATGTGTGTGAGTGTGCATGTGAGTCTGTGTATCCTCCCTCTCACATTGGCTGATGGGTACCAGACGTATCCACACTGAGGGGCTGCCTGGCGCCTGCTCTCAGGCCTTCTATATGGAAACAGTTAGGAACTGTTACGTCAGCAAGCAGGCTACTCTTTCTCTCCCTCTCTGTCTCTCTCTCTCTCTGCTTTTCCACTTGCACACATGTGCACGCACACATCTAAAGTATGCTCACACAAACACACATCGCCACTCTCTCTTCCTCTCTTTCTTCTCTCCTTGTTGCTCTTTTTTTCATGCACTTTCATCTAAAAACACACACTCATTACACACGCTCGCTGCTCGAAAATTGCGTCAGCACAGCATTCCACACTTTTCCACGCGTCACCAAGGATGACTGACTCCAAACAGCATTTCTTGCCCTTTTTTTTCCATGGAAAACTCTTGTCCTTATATAACCCTGTAGTCTGGCAGCCTGCTTGTCCTACTATTTCTCTCTATCTGTCTCCCCCTCTCTAACCTCTCTCTCATCCCTGTCCACCTCTCACGCTAGCGGGCAAAAACTTGAGCTGTGTGGGCTGAGAGGCCGGGCAGCCTGCGGTGGTTCCCCTCTCCTTTGTGCCAGGCCGACAAGAGCCCTAAACTTATGTGTCCAATATTCTCTTCCTGCTGCCGCCCTCGTGCAGTCATGAGCACAATTCACGAGTCCGTCTTTATTTCGACATGAATTACAACTCACCGCAGTGAAATGAGCTGAATAAATGAAGGCAGGCAGATCATTAGTGCATTTTCTGCAGCAACAGGCGAGTTTGTGTGTGTATCCGAAGCCTGTGGTGAGGAGGAAGCCCCGGCTGGTTCTGAGGCTCAGCAGGCCTCAGGTAATCCAACTTAATGCAGTTAGTGTTGTCATGGCCACCTGCGTATTACACACCGCAGTGTTACAGCAGGACAAGAGGGGGTGTCTAGACTGCCAAACCACTGGAAAACAAAGACAGGCTGCGAGGAGCACACCGCGCTGTCTGATAACTTTGACATGAACAGCAGAGCTGCTCGCAGAAATGGGTTTAGAAATAATCAGGGATCCATCTGTCTGATTTGTGGTTCAATATATTTTCCATCCATGGAGGCGATGGAGTATAAAGTGGCTGTATTTGTGCACAGACATCAGAAATTAGACACAGCGTTGTGATTACTCAGGCAGGTGTTGTGTAACTGACTGCTGCCACCTACTGCTGGCCCCCAGTCAAACTCAGCAGCTTGAGTTCGTCCCCTGACAGGAAGGTGAGAAGCGATCAATAGTTTTGTTCCACCAGTCAAGCCAGCAGCAGATTGAATGTGCATCAGTCTGTCGGTCCTCGGGTTTCGCTTTGCTTCTGTTTTCAGCAACCAAGTGAATGGACAAAGAAGGAAAAAAAAGAGAAGGTATTTCTGTTTCCTCTCTGTATGTGACTGCGAGGCAGCCCCTCTTCACTGTCAATGAGTGTGTGTCTGTGTGCGCATGTGTGTGTGAATGTATGTTCAAAGTGCTGACTAAAGCAGCTGGTGGTGCTGACATCTGTCTCTGTCTTTCTAACGGTGGAACAAACTGCAACTGTCTCTCTCTCCCAGCATCAGCCCCATCAGCACTCTCTGCCCGGGTTCAGACCCCATCAATGCATCAACACACTCACACACACACACACACACACACACACACACACACACAGTTCCTGCCACTGTAGTCGACAGCACACAGCATATCCCATATCTCAGCGTCTGCACCCTCCAAAACCACATTCCAGCCCACCCTAGAAGAAGAAGGGGCTTCAGGTGGACGTGGCACTGCTGACACAAGGTCAGACGCTGCCTCTTCTCCCTGAGTGATCGAGGCCAGTGTGAGAATTAGACTAATCACAGGTTCAGCTTTGACACGTGCGTGAGTGTTGATAGTTTTCCCCTCGGCTGCAAACAGCACAACCAAGCCAGTTAAGTTCCTTAACCTCTGTGCTTTTCAGTGTTCAAGGAAATTTGAAGATATTTATTGCACGATCACTTCTTTCTTCTTTTTAAATCTTTTTATTGACTTTGCACCAGTATTAGGACATTGAGCAGGGGCATAACTGAACTGGCAAAATAGACTGGTCTCGTATATTGACGTAAGATATACAACGAACATGAAACCAGTTTTGTTAACGCTCATCTGCCGTACCCATAAATCCTACCCACCCTCATCACTAATCCGTCCTGTAGGTTACAGCCTTCAACAACAGATGATCAGTTCGGAGCTATTTATAACATGGTGACACTGGCACTGACCATGAGGGTATTTCTGACTAAATCGATAATATAGAGCTGTTGATGGGTACTTTGAATGGAGTGTTGCACATATTTTCAGCTTCAGAGAATCAGGAGTAAAAAACTATTTTTTTCAGTACCTTAAGTGTAAGGGATTTGCTTTCTTCAACACAGAGAAGCATCTTTAAATTTTATGTTGCAAAACTGGTAAATGTTTCCATTAAAGGGTCAGTGCGGAGGATTTAGGGGGATATGTTGGCAGAAGTGGAATATAATAACTATGTTTTCTTTAGTGTAAACTTACCTGAAAATAAGGATTGCCATGTTTTCGTTACCTTTAGTGAGCAGCTCCTCCGTGACAATCAGCGTTGGAACATTTATTTTACATCCAACTGCTTTTTTTG
>NC_056473.1:22059407-22179407 GCF_008729295.1 Plectropomus leopardus | reverse complement strand
AATTAAAAAGAAAAATGGTGTGTTTTCAGTTTGGTATGTCAATGCAGGAAAGGCACGGGTATAAAGAATTATAATTCTAACTGTCATTCAGTAAGATAATGTTGGTTCTTCATGGTTCTCTCACAACTCTGATGGGATGCTGCTGAATTGGTTAAATAACAGTGAATCTTGGGGATTAAGTATCGACTTGCACGCAAAAAAACCCCAAAACAATCAACATTAGTTGATTCAGAAAATGAATTGAAATGAATTGACTTGTGGAGTACTTTTTAAGTTACATACTTTTTAATCTTTGTGCAAGTCAAAAGTCTCAAATCAAAGTAAAGTCACGAGTCACTGGTGTTAAAGTGCAAGGCAAGTTGCAGGTCTTCTTTGATTTAGTGAAGTCGAGTCTGAAGTCATTAAATTTGTGACTCGAGTCTGACTCTGGTCCAAATCATATGACTCGAGTCCACACCTCTGCTGTAAGGTGTAATGTCCATGAGGTACAGTTTATAATATGCAATCCAAAACCGCACAAACACCTGTAATTAAGCTTAATCATCAATCAGTTTCACCTATCTGACAATAATACGTTTTTAAAATAACTTTTTACTGAATGTGTCTCTCAGATAGTGTCCAGGATGAACTGACGTAGATCTCTCTCACGCACTGCGCCGGCTGTGATGATGTGGAATGGGAACATATCGACCCCTGGATGGCTCAGTATTGATGGGTGGATGGATTTCAGGAAGTGACCTTGGCTAACTCAGACGAGCACCTGACCAGGAGCCCGGCTCATTTTCCCACAGAGCACATCTCTGGCACCAGCTGGCCCTCTGAAAACACACTGTGGGTTGTATCCTTGTGGGAGGTAAACATAGTTTTCTGGTCTGGTCTTAGGTCATCAGACTGAGCATAGGTCAGTGCAGTCATGCTAGAATGCTGTCATGAATTTGGGAGTGTGTCATAAGCTGTGGGTGAAGAGTTAACAGAGAGGGTGGAGGACTCTTTAACTGTTTAACAGCAAGAGGCCATAACAATAACTCTGTTCTCTACAAGTGTACACAACAAACACAATAATAGGACCCTGAAACTGAAGGAATTCAGCCGTTTTGTATTTTATTTTTTTAAATTGCTTTTCCACTGTGACAGTATACTGCCTTTTGGGAAAAGGGGCTACAAAAAAAGACCATAGCTTCTGATTTACGTTAGTAAAGACCCATGCAAGTCCTACCAGCTGCTCATGAGTGAGGCACAAAAAATAGTGATGCACAGAGACATCAAAATTGATTATTGGTTTCATTAGATATCAAGATATCAAATTCAAATGTTTCAATTATTTAAAAAAAACATTTTTTTCCTACCAGGCAAATTGTTCTTTTCAGGTGCTCAGGTTTTAAGATATCAGTCTGAGATTCCTGCTTCCACCCCAGCATTTCCAGAATACATAGTGATTAAAGGGGTTTTGTTTCTTATGTAGAAAGTGATCTGTTCACATTGAGCTCTGTGGAAAACATAATTAAAAAATAATATGTCTGTCCGTCTGCCCCATTCTCGTGTACAGGATAGCTTTTTATTTCTTTATTATTATTATTATTTTATTTGGTGTAAACATCTACTCTGAGTGACAGATAAACTGACTGGTATTTGGTGGCCAAAGGTCCCTGTGACCTTGCGTCCGTCACGTTCTCATGAAGACAGTATCTCAAGAAGGCCTTGAGGGAATTTCCTCAAAGTTGCCACAAACGTTAACCTAGACTCAACAATGGACTGTTTAGATTTTGGTGGTCAAAGGTCAAAAAACAAGGTCACTGTGACCTCACATTTTTTGGCCATGACTCAAGAAATCATACGCCAGTAGTGACAAAATTTTACACAAATATATAATCATGAGGAAAAATCATTAAAATGATGACACTTAATATCCAAAAGGTAAGAGGTCATTTTCACTTCGTCGTGATCATGTTCTGCAAAACAAGTTTTTTTAGTTATTACTCAAACATCATAACTCAAGAACAGAAGAAGAGACATTTGGGCAGATACTGAATTGGTGACTCTAATTTTGGGTGCCCACCTTGAAACTGCGCTTATTGCTGCTGGTGTTGAAGTTGTTTGTGTGAAGCATCAGTGTTTTCACAGACTTGAATGTAAAAAATGAAATTCCACTGACCTCTATTGTACTACAACCGTGGCAGAAATTTCTTAAAACTTGAGGAGGTTAAACTGACTGCATGGATAGATTTTACTTGAGGTAAATAAATAAATAAAAATAAAAAAATCTGATACTGTCAAAAACAGTCTATATCTGACCAAACAAGCGAATCAAAGTTGTGAACTATAAACAGATGAAGCAGATAAATGCAAAGATATTCTCATAATTGTTTGACCTTTTCAAGCCTTTCTTTAAATACAGTTCCCATGGTCCTGAAAAACCTGGAAAAGTCATGGAATTTCACTATCACATTTTTCAGGCCTGAAAAAGGGATGACATTGGTAAAAAATCATTAAGAGTTTTGAGAAAGTCATGGAATTTTATTATGTGTAATAAAATTTAACTTTTATAAACGCTGATCTGAAGTTATGGTCTCATGTTATACCTTACTTGTAGTAATGATCCCTAAACTCAGATATGACATCAGTCTTTTTCCTTTTAAAATCTATGAACCAGTAACTGATTGGTATAGGACCAGTATTAAAGTTGGAGATTAACTTTTTTGTCCACCAGCCACAGTGGCAGGTACCAAAATCTAGCAGCCACTCAATAGATTGCCATTGTTTTTCTTGTTTTAGTTGTTTGTTTTTTGTTGTTGTTTTTTTTTTTTTTGGCTGGTGAGTGAAGAAAATCTAGCAGCCACTTTAGCATTTTTTTAGTATGTGGCTGGTGGTAATTTCCAACCCTGATTTGGGAAAGAATAAGTGTGATTAGTGTGCCTCTTACACAGACTTTGTCCCGGAGTGTTAGACAACTTCTGCCATAGATCCTGGACCAGTAGAGTCCTCCAGATTTCACAACATAACTGTATTAGAACTGTAAAACAGACCAGGTAAATGCAGTTTGATGTCTGCACAGGTTTGGTGTCAACAAACATCCCACACCGCCCTCGTGTGGCTGCTAACAGGACTACATCAGGGTTAATGTGGCTTCTTGCTTCCTGTCAATCATCGCTGTAACTCCGCCTCTCAGTGATCTGATTGGAGGCTCGCAGGGCGCTGGAGTGCCAACCGGCCAATCATATGGCTCTGCCTCCTGTTAACAGGGCTCCTATTCTGAATGTCCTCTCTGTCACCTGTGTGCTACTGTTATTTATAGATGCCTGACGATGCTGAGTGGAGGAATGGGAGACGAATGGGAGGGAGGAGGAACCAGGGAGGAGAGGGTGAGGCAGAAGAAGGAAGAGAGGAGTGTTAGGACTTGATGATGACTATACGTCTCGCTCTAATGGTCTCTCAGAGAGAAGCAGACAGGAAGAGAGGAGACCAGTCATTTTTGGAGGGCAAAGTACATATTGATCCCATCTTTGCAAACTGCATCTGTCTGATTGATGGTTTTCCTAAAGGGGAAAATGGGTGAAAAGAGAATAGAGAATGGGAGAAGGGACAGAGCTATTAAAAGCTATATCGAATAATTGGTCATGGGTTGAGGTTAAAGCAGAGGTACATGATGAATTATCTGATTAAACATATCCCTGTGGAAAAATAGAGCTCCTGATTTTAAAAAAAGGGCAAATGATAAAGACCACTGTGTGGCATACTTCTCTGTGACAAGCGGCTTTCGTTTGTGAACTGTGTTGTTATGTTGAGTTGTTCTGTACACACGACATCTATTGCACGTCTTTCCGTCCTGGAGGAGGGATCTTTCCTCAGTTGTTCTGCTTGAGGTTTCTACCATCCCCCCCATATTAAAGGGTGTTTCTGGGGGAGTTTTTCCTTATCTGCTTTGAGGATCCAGGGACAGAGGGATGCTGTGTGCTGTAAAGCCCTCAGAGGCAAATTGTGATTTATGATAATAGGTTTTATAAATAAAATCAACTTGACTTGGTGCATTGCTTGGTAAATAAATTGCTGAAAAATAGTTGATAAATGCCCACTACAATTTCTTAGCACTTAATATGCCTTCAAATGTCCTGTTAGGTTCAACCAACATTTCAAGAAATTAAAAATTTTCAGTTTACAATCATATAAAACAGAGAAAAACAAAACCAAAAATAATCCTTTTGATACATTGAAATTATCACTGTTTGGCAATTCCTGCTTGATAAATGACTTTAATGTTAAATTACCTAGTAATTGGAAATCAAATTTCTCTTGAACAATCAGTTGATTAATCAACTGTTTCAGTACTATTTATTTGTATGCGGCAAAGCAGCATAAAGCCGCAGGACCAGCCTCAGCACTAATCGAGCACATGTAATCTTGCCTGACTTAAGAAGTTATGCATTGCAGACGAGTCGTCAGTTAACTGAAGAATTTCATGTGGGTGAGGATATAAAAAGCAGTTTCCTCTGCCGCTGGACAGTCTGTAAAGAAGAAGAGCAGCAGCTGGTTGCATATAATAATTTAGCCAGCGACACATCAGCTGTTTCTGTAACTGCCCTGCCTGCACAGGTTCACAGCGAGGGGTCACTGCACATGAATGCCTTCCTGTTGAGATTTATGGCCTCCGATGACATTTCTCCAGTGTCTTCTGTTTGGAGGGTTACCTCTATTGTGTTATCATGATGAAAACAACAGGAGGCTCACTGAAGGCAAAGGCATGGACAGATTACCTGGTGGGCATTGGTGCAAAAATTTGCTATTGGACTATCTTGATACTAAACTTTCACCCTCTACCCATGCACTGCATTTTGTCATCTCAGATTACCATTAAGCTTCATTATATGCCCACAGAACCTGAGATCCAGTACTGCTAAACTGAAGTAATATTACCAGGCCCCAAGTTTATTTATTTCAACTTTCAACGTTATTTAGGAATGTGTACCTCACATGAGCACATTAAAAACTAAAATAATATATTGTATCATTGTAGCTCATATTGTTGGTGCGGTTTTTATGTGGTGCAAATCCCCTAACAAGCGGGCAGTTATTTAAATTACGGAAATTTGGGGCCCCTGGAGATTCTGTGGTCGCCCCAAGAGAGTTGTCTGTATTGCTTGGTTGGTTCAGCCTTGGTCAAAGAGATTTGCTTTGCAGGGACTGTTCTTTATTTATTAGAGGGGATGGGGTGGTGCAAAACGGTGGAGGCACTTCAAATCATCTTTTAAGCACAAAGGAGGGTGTTAGTTTTTTATGTTTTTTTTTAAGGCATGCTTTCTTTAAAAAAAATCACACCACTTATCACAGCCAGAAACTGTAAAATATGGTTGTTTGTGGTGGAAAGAGGGTCATGCATTTTCCTCCAGTCACTCAAGGAGGCTCAATGTAAAATGTTTGTTGCTCTGGGGAGGGTCATGATATAAATAAGAAAAATAAACAAGCAAACAAATAAATACTTATACTACTACTACTACTACTAAGTGCAGTCCCTAAAATCTTAATTTCTATATCCAGAGACAGTTCATTAAACTGTTAGAGCTTGTCCTGTCGTGTAATAACCTTTAACCCATGGTGTACCTCAGATACAATGAGATGGAAAAGGATAGCAGCAGGTTTAAATGAAACTTTTGTTCCAAACCTTTTTGGCTTGTGACCCTTCATTACATGTGATAGATATTGTGTAGCCATACGTTCAGCTGTGATTTTTCCTTCCTGTAATTGTCCATAACAGATGTTTTTCTTAATTGTATTTCGGGACCTTTACAGTTGGGTACTACTGCCCTAAAATAAGATGACAACTAATGAATTAACCTTTTAACATCCTGCTCAACTTTTTGGTAGAGCACAGTACATCTATATCTTACTAGAAAATGTGTATAATTTAATTCAACCTAATAAAGTTCTTACTGAATAGATTAATGTAACTTCATACAAAAATCAAAAGTCTAAAAAGGATCAATAACTTTTTGAAAACATGCTCTACCAAACAGTTGATTTGACCTTCTATGATAAAGATAGTGATGTAAAGCTAATGAAATTGAAATTGACTATTTGGTAAGATATAAATGAAGTTCAGATCATTCATTGTTGATAAATGATACATTTAAGTACATTTACTGTAGAAAACCATATTTTACCAAATGGTTGAGCTGGCCTTTTACGGTAAAAGTAGTAATGCCAAGATAATTAATTCATATTTTTATGAGATAAAAACGGATAAATATTTACTTTTGTTAATACCATATATTTATTATTATTCCATTATATATTTGGTGAAAGAAATTATATCAGTGTGATTTTTTCTTAATTTCAGAGACATCTTCAAAGTACTGTATTGGTAATATGAATGGTAATAATATTAGTACTGATAATACTACTAATTGCATGGTCACAAATAAATATATGCAGGGGTACTAACATATTGCACCATTATAACATTATGATTTTTATTTCATTTTCTTTTTCTCTCTCTCTCTCACTGTATTATCATTATCGTGAAGCCTATATTTTAAAAAAAAATATGACAGCGATTCTTGTTATTACATTTTTACATATTTTATTTATTATTTACATATTTACACTTATTACATGTAAGTGTTAAAGTCTTAAGTAGTCGATGCCTATAATTAGTCGGGCAGTTAAAACAAACGTTACCTTTTTCTAACTTATTCACTACATATCCCACTGCATCGGTGTTCATACAGCCCTGCGTTACACGCATTTTACGCACAGGAGAGACAGAGTGGGTCGGGTCTGTGTTTACTTCCGGACTCCGATTTAGACTTCGCTCAGAAAGCAGCAGCTTCAGTGGAGGTTCAGGCTGTCAGCTAGCACGGTAGCCATACAAGGCTGCATGACAGAGGTTACCGAGTTGACCAGCGGCATCCCAGCAGACGAGCCTCAATCGGCGCCACCGCACACCGGACACCGCGACTCCGGCAGGCAGAGCCACACCGCTGCCCTGCTCCTCTCCGCTTCGTGCTCAAAGTCACTCAATGCTGCACACCCGCTACCAGCTAACAGACTGATCTGTGTTACTGCTGCCACTTCATGATCCGAGCCAGCTGAGGATCAAAACAAGGACAATCGCTCAAAGTTTAAGCGGCGTTTGTGTTTGACCGGCAGCTGGGAGAGACACGGGCCCCGAGGAGAGCGACGGGACACGGGGGCCAGGCAGTCAGGGCAGTGAAGGTGGTGGCTGGATAAACTAGGGGGTCGCCTCCAGCTCCTGGTGGATTCATCCCCTGCCAGCTAACGTTAGCTCAGCTAGCTACAAACAGCGCCATGGACTGGTTAATGGGGTGAGTACCGACAGCTAACGTGCCTAGCCAGCTTTACTCTCCTGTGTCAGATGAACTGCGCAGTCTTTCTGCTGCTGCCTGCAAATTCACCGCACAGCAGCTGACACCACCACGGCCAGCATTAGACAGGTGCACTGTCGTGTTGAACGCTGTCAAATTTCCACTTAAACGTATTAATGTAGCCACAAGCGGGTAGCATGTTGCCTAGCTTAGCTTAGCTCGGCGATGCTAGCTTGGTAGCAAAGCTGGCAGCGGTCTCATCCTGCAGCCTGCTGTTACCCAGGGCCAGGCGGTATTTTGGGGCATCACCATGGCCTGCAGCTATCGAGCCGACGGTGGCAGCGCCCAGATTAGGTCGTGAGAATATCTCTGTAGACGCCAGTTTGCTGCACGGGGAGCCTATTTATAGGAATGATTAACACAGTAAATGGGCTAACGTTAGCAGCCTGTCACAGTCTTGCTAACGCGGCTATGCCCGGTTTCAGTTTATTTTCTGTGCAAGGTGCGCTGACCGCTTTCATGGGACCCACCGTTAGCAGTCATGCTAACTTATTAAATGTGCTCCTTTTAGGACACATCAGATGGGGGATATAGCAGTCATAGATGTGAAATAGGCACCTTGGAGAGAGATAAACATATGCAGATGTTGGTTGATGCAGTGAGAAATTCAACTGTATCTGTGTTTTTGTCACTAAGGCGAGTTGCACAGTTTAATATGTTATAAGGTTTGTGTGATGTTTGCTTTAATGCAGTGGCGTGTCCAGACTTGTTTTGTTATTGGGGTGGCCCAAGTGGGGCACTGACTTATCCAAGGGTGGCATGAAGTAAGAGAACTGCTCCCCATACTTACTTTAATTACTAACATTGAAGTGTCTTACATCCCTTTTTATACTTTACTTACTACTTACTGAATGACAAATAACAAATGAAAAAATGATTTACTTTGTTCAAACTGTAATCTGTATAGAGAACCCCAGTAATGAGTCCAAAAAGACCGGAAATGACTAAACATTTCAGCACCCAAAGTCAGTGGTTTTTTTTGAGAGGTTTTTAGTTGGAAGCCTTAAATAAGGTCTGTGTTTAACACTAGTTTAAGAGACTTTAACGTTTTCCTCAATGACATAAAATATGTGCGTAAACACCCCACTCTCAAACTTTGAAGCTTTTATGTGTCCTAAAAAAGACAGATGTTGGCTTAATGACAGAGTGTCATTGAACTGAGCAGTGCCGTACATGACATCCTCGTTCCAGTGTAGTTAGTTTTAGCCTTGCAATAGCTTTTTACTTCTGGCCATTACATTAAGGCTTCAAAAATCCTGAAAGTGCTTTTAATTTGTGAAGATTATCTTACTGAAAATAACATGTTAGTGTAGTATCATAAATGTTTGTTTACAACGCAGAGCTTATTTGATCCAAAATTCAGTGGAAAAAAATGAAGAGGGAACCAGGGTGATGTTGGCTTCTGGGTTGGCCTACAGAAAAACGTCATTCCTGGGGCCCTCTATATAAAGATGGATGACATGATAGCAACCCGAAAGTGAAGCTTAACCATCTCGATCGCCCCCCTGGTGGCTGGTTGCAGTACAGGCCATAAAACCATGTATTTATGAAAACGCTTCACTTCTGCCTGCACAATTTCTACTTGCTGCATGTCTACAAACTGTATGATGGTCCTGCCACTTTGAGGTGAAGGGGAAAATGCAAAGTGATATTGCGTGATTAACCAATATTTTGTGGTGGGCCACATAGTATGTTTTGAAAGTCAAGCCGAGGGCCACAATTGGCCCCCAGACCAGACTTTGGATCTGCCTGTTTTGTGTAATTTTTGCCTAAACAGTGACACTTGACAGAAGACACCAATACTGATTTACCACTTTCTATTTGGCTGCAGTCATGAGTTAGTGTGAGAGCTGGTGGTCAGTACTACTGGATGAGATGCACCTGTCTCAGTCTGACACCTGCTACTCAGCCAGACATCAAGTCCATGATCATTATATTCATGAATTAACCTTTGACATCCTAGTAAGTGACCAGCCCAGTCTGCTATCATAAAAATCAAATAAGCTATCTAGTATTTACTTAAGTATTTGCTTAGCAAACCCAAAGGCACTACATTATCAGGTCTGAACCCAAGTCAAATTTGCCTGTAAGTAAAGGAGGAACTCTGCGAAATCACAGTCCAAGATGTGTGTCTTTTCTATATTTCATGCACAAGGGTAAGATTTAATTTCACCATGTGAAAGTCTGAAACACAGATGGATCAGACATTTTTCCAAGAACATCAGGTCTTTGACGTAGCATGAAAGGTTTGGACTTGCACAGTAAGGTGTGTCGCTGTGAGATTTTTCTTTTTCTGACTGGTTACCAGGTTGGCCAGCTGCATGGTTGAGGCACTTTGCGAGGAGATCAGGGTTGAGGGAGGGTAGAGGCGTGTTATCAGGGGTGTTTCAACACATCGTACCAGTGTGGCTACAAGATAAGGATGCAGCCCAACTATACCCCCAACCAGAAAACCAGCGTTTACAAACGAGCTGGTCTGTCTACCAGTTAATACTTAAAAGATACTTAAAAGACTGCATTGAAATATGAAAGGTAGCTTAGTAATTGGCAAGACACCATCACATTGCCACTTGTTAAGATGACGGTAGTGTGTGCAGATTCAGCAGTCAGTAGCTGTTGTGTGGGTCTTGGACTGAATGCAGCAGACCGTGAGAGGTTCTGCACAAACGGCATATGCAGTAAAGGGTTTAATTTGGATGACCCCAAGAAAAGTTATCGTGTTTTTGGTATTTGGCAATATACTGATGGGTGGCCAATTTTACAAAAACTGCCATAATTCTTGAATGTGCTCTGGGAGCTGTCTTTTGTTTTTCTCAAGTTTCCTCCTCCTTCTGACACTGGTTTTCCTGGTTTGGGTAACTGGTTCTTGCATTGACTTGTTTGAAGTTGCATCAGTCCTCTCAGTTGTAAATGTAATTTATAGGTCTTAACCTCCTCTTCCTCTTTCCTCTCAGTCACTCACATGAAATAATGAGAACTTTTCGCCCAAACAGTTGGTGCTGTCAAACCTGAACTGGTTTGCTTAGTGATCTGTTAGGAATTCAAAAGCAACACCCAGTTATGGCTTGATGTTAGACAAGGTGAGGAAAGCAAAAACAGCATACGAGCAAAAGAGAAGGCCACTGTCTGTCTGCCTATGTGTGTGCTAACAGTCAGGAATATCAGAGAAGCTACTTAATGTAGTTGGTATGAATTTACTCTCGCCAACTACGGAAAGATGCTGAATCTTTTTGTGGCGTGACGTGCTTTTAATAACTCATTGTGTCATCTTCTATAACATAAGACATGCTTATATATGAACTAAAATTGTTCAAGTTAAGTAGGGTTTTATCAGTCAGCTGTCCATTTAGGTGTTTTCCCCACTGACTGATGCAGATTCTTCGTGTTGAATTTAGGTTTCCCTTCATGTTAAAGCTGCACGCTATCTACAGTTTATATATGTGGATGCATGGAGAAGCACACGGGCATGCATCCAGCGTGCGTCACTGACAGAGTACAGTCCATGAATGAGTTAACCAAGCGTGTAATCACTCTGAATTCAGACCCAGGGTGAAGGACGCCACAGTCAGGACTGATGGAGGGAGGAGGAGAGGAGAAGAGAGGAGGGAGAGATGGAGTGGTGAAAGCAGCTGATTTTGGGGGGAAATGTGCAGATGAAATGAGAGAAAGGAAGGTGTGATGAATGAAAGAGGCCAGACTGATTAGGGAAAGGCAGGATGATCTAAAGGGATGGAGGAGCGGGAGACGGCAGGTTTTTGACCGATGGAAGGAGGGAGATATGAATGCTTTCGATGGAGTGGTTGATTAGGGCGAAAAATAGAGGGAATTAGCAGGTGGGGGGAAGGGGTGGAGTAGTTGATTGGAACAATGAAGCTCCACCGGGATTCAAATGAAGGTCCGTTGCAAATGACGGCCTACTAATGGTGGATAGATTGAGGAAAGGAGATACTGAGACGATGATATGAGAGCTTACCATAGGTGACAAATTGACAAGAACAGGAGGCTACAAATAACACCTCTCAGTATAATCACCCATTGTTTGCCTTAAAATGTAAACAAAAATGCAAAAAACATTCAGTGTGTATTTTGGACAAGGAGCATTATTTCAGAGCTGAATGACCTCATCAGTCCGGATTCAGAGTCAGACAGGACGTTAAATCACTGGGGAGATGCGTGACGCCTAAATGTGTCTTTTCCTGCTGGGTGAAATGGGCAGGCTTTGACAGATGTTTAATCCCCTCGCTTTTGAGTGATGGATTGGTAATGCTGAACGAAGAGCGAGAGAATGGAAACTACAGCAGCTAAGTGGAGCGTCGCTTTAGGCTGCTTGACCTGAGCAAGAGTCAGAATTAAAGTACACTGAGCTGGCACTGCATCACCTGTGACTTAATGGTATATAGGCAGTGTATCATTATCCTGCATCATCGGAGTAATGAATGTAATGGTACAAAAGATTCCAGTAATAAAGGGCGTGTTTGTTGTGTCTGCTCAGGTTATGGGTAACAAATTTTATGCATTTTGTTTGTTGTTTTCGGTTTTCTACAAGGGAGAAAAATAAAATATGACAAGGGCTGAGTATTGAGTTCTCATCTAAGTTCTGTTAATTTTTTGATCAGATATTTCCTGATTTAAATCACAACTCTGCACATTTTCTTTTATAGACTTTTGGCTTTTTTTGGTCAAAGTTCTCATCAACATCAAACACTGTGTTAGAGAAGTTTTGTTTGGTTTGTAGAGAAAAAAGGGTTTATTTTCCTCCAAAATAAGTGAATTAAAAAGCATTTTTCTGCATAGCTGATTAAATATACAGTAGGTATCATGGTGGTGTTTGTATTGAAACTGAGGCTGTACCCGACTTTGAGTAGGGTTCGGCGGATCATTGAGGGTAATGTTGACTGTTTCATAGCTGTGGTAAGGCAACAGCTTTGGTTCCTGTTCACTTCCTGTCAGCTGCTACATCAACAAACACTCTGATAGGAAATATAAAGGAACCCATTTTGAACGTTTTTTTTGTTACATTTGAAAAATCTATCGAAAGCAAGACCTTCAAGCTTATGCGTGCTAAACACGCCTCCGTTGATTCCACAAAGCCGCAATGCAATGTAGAATCACACACTGGAGAGGAATGATGCCACAGCTGGTTCTGTATAAAAACGCAAAGGAGATATAAAGAAGGGACCCCTATAGCACAATCTCTGTGGTCAATCAGCAAAAACACTGGTTGACTTGAAGGTGGGGGGCAACCCTAATCAAAACATTTTATATGGCATGAAATATAACTTCAGTCAGATGGCATTTTGTTTCTGGAACCATAAGGTCTGTTCTGGAAAAACATCAAAATGTCTTTGAACCAGTCACGACTGCAGTTAACAACAAGAGGTAACAAGAGTTAAGACGTCGTCAGGGGATTGGTCTGATGGCAGAAAGAGAAGGGGAATTTGCAAGAACCGTTTATAGGCTGAACTTCCTCCTGGGAGACATTCATCTATTTACATTGTTCTGTTTCTTTAGTTCACACCCCCAAAAAAAGAAGTGTGTTGTGGTGTCTTACAGAAGCTATTTATTGGTATTTACTTACTATCACACTGTTTTGTGGCCTATGAATTTGTTTGTAACTGTCAAAACTCTCAGAACTGTATAAGTTAGAGAGTTCGTGTATATTTGAGTATGGCATCAGTCCGTATTTTACATGTAAAAACATGAAGTGAGCACCACATGGGATAGAAACTGTTCCTGGTTTCAAACCAAACCATCTAAATGGTTGGAGATAATTTCCTGTTATGGCGTTTGATCATATTAATAGACTGGTGCAGTGGGTGTTATCACATCTGGCACTCAGAGTTCCTGCAAAAACAGTCCCATTAATTTTTCCATTTTATCTGATTGGCCACTGAACAATATGTAACACGTAGATGTGCATGAAACTTGTTTGTTGAATCATAAAATCATTACAAGGTTAATTCAAAGGCGTACGGCTGCATATCATTTTCACAGTTGGATTCAGGATCAGTTTATTATCTACTGAGCAATAATAGTGCATGATTTTGTTTCTGGTTGCAACAAAGTGTTACTGAATATGTACATGAACTCTGACGGTGTTCTTCTTTATAACAGGAGCTGATGAGGCTCAAGAGCATCCTATAATATTTAGTGGCATTCAACATACCAAACTCCGGTGGGGAAAACATTTATTGCTGAGTACAAAGATGAAACTTTCAAAATAACTCATGGCCACAACATACCCCTTTAGTGTGATTTAAATTATGCAACAGTCTCCAATGTTTCCATGTTGAGGATGGAATAACGTTTCAAATGTGAATTTGCAGTGGGGAAAATCACTTTGCTACTACATATCTGACAGGAAGTACAGTCTCGCTACCCAAGCATATTCTTAGCAACTATATTCCAGTGAAACGGCCTACAGAAATGATCTCTTTTAAACAAATTCTCAAAACATCTTTTCAAAAAATCTTAATATATCAGTCTCAGAACTCTATATTTTCATATCAACTGATCTCCACATGCGGTCTTGAATCCAAGCGTGAGAATCTCTGTGGTAGCATTTTGGGTGGTGGTGGTTGTAGTGTCATTCTGAGTCTGCATGTTTGAGTAATATCCCTTTCATGCTTCCGACTTGCTCTGCGTGTATATGCAGATGTTCCCAATGGGGATTTTTTTTGTACACTTCAATCCTGTCCTCATGCAACCCCGCCACCTTATTTCCATCTCCACCTCGCGAGCACACGCTGAGACACGAGCACGTCTGTTCACACTATTGCAGACACAGTCTCAGCCCAGGTGGCTGTTTCCGCTGCTTGCACCGCAGATGTGGTGCTGATAATAGGCTGTGACAGATGAGCAGACATCGTCTCAAAGCAGTCACCTGCTTGAGAATAGAAACTAACCAACGCTGTCACCACGCTGGGTCGTCTAGACTGGGATAGCGTCTGACTTTGCTGTCTGTATTTCTAGCTTTATAACCATCTGCAGTGTTTTTCTGCCTGGTACTAGTGCTGACCTGAGGGCAAAGCAGTGTAGTAGTCAGCTTAGCAGAAGGTCTCAGTGTCCACCTGAGAAAGACCTCCTAACTAGCTTGTTACTGTTGAAGTAAAAGCAGCTTCTGTTGGCTCTCCATGTGTCAGGGCCCACTGTAAGAATCCCTCTTTATTAAGAATCAATTTATTGTGTCTGGCACTAAAGTTGCTTTACGACTACACGCCCAAGGCAGCCCAAGCCAAAACTTTTTAAGACCATGTAAGCTGGCCAGACCTTTAGTGACAACATAGTTTTACAAATGCACCTCGTGTTTTGGGTGGCAATTAGCCCAGGATCTCAACACGCATCGGCCCTCCACAGCACACAACCCTGAGAAAAATTACGCCCACGGTTCACATCAGTGGTCTTGCAGAAATGACTGCCTTTGTCTGATGGTGTTGGGTGCATAACTTATTCATTAACAGTTTTAAATTTCAGCACTGAAGTTTAGGTGTTGATCAGGTTAAGGTGTATCATCAAGTATCAACAACTTTCTGTGGAAGCCTGAGTTTTTCTGTCTTCATTAGAGCCTAAAGCCTCGTTTACACTGCCTGTTTAAAGCAGGAATATCGTGCTGTTATTCAGCCTCGCCATGATAAAATGACAGAATGGGGGGGACTGCATTGTCTCGAAGGGACAGACGACAGGACGGGACGTGTGTGACGTTTCGAGCAGAGGGAGAGATCAGCAGCTACATAACAGGGGTGGTAAATGAGTGTTATTGCCATGTTATGCTATTGTTATAGAAAGCGCTGCTGATGTGTATGTTATAAGTCACATTAGAGGCAGAACCTTTTGTGTTCAGGGTCATTTATGCTCATTTTTAGATACGTATACAGACAAGTTTGAAGCCTTCTGTTTGTACTCTGCGTTCATTTTGTCCGTATTTGTACACGATTTTCTGAAAACGTATGAACATGGATGAAACAGAACAGTACTGCCATATGAGAGATGAGATGTTAAAGACATTTTTAAAAATGGCAGATTGGAATGATTCAGTAATACAGTTGTATCACTCAATGTTCAAAAACATATGAACTCCTGTTCAATTCAGATTCACAGTCCTGCAATAACTACTATTGTAGCTTTGTGTGAAGTGTCTGATGTTCTCACAGACGTTTAGATTGTAGCAATAGTCAAATTATTGTGTTAGTCCGTCTAAAACTGGACTTTTAAAATACATGCAAACATGTTAGTCCAACTAAAATCATACTAAGTCGAATTTCTCAAAGTTCATTTATACACCTTAACCATTCCTGAACTGGCTTAGGTTTTCTGTGCATGCTCCATAGTCACTGTGCGAGGCTTTGACCCGAGAGTCTAACAGCATCAGTTTGTTGAAGAAAGCTGGAAAAAACAAATGAGGAAGAAGAAGGAAAGAAAAAAAGACAAAAGTAAAAGGTAAAGGATAAGGACATTGAAACAATAGGTTGACTTCAGTTTACTTACAAATGGGAGAAAACATTAGAACAGGCACTTAATATTGCACCTTAAGCATTTCCATACAGATAGTTTAACAAAATTTAAAAATTTAAATCAATATTAACCACAGGGAATTTCCATCGAATTGCAATCAGTTGTACAAAGATGAACATTTTACTCATCGCTGGTCTATGTTCCTCAGTTTCAGATCAACTGTGCCCTGCATTAACAGAGCTCAGCCCTGGCTTTGGGCTCAGCCGCATGCTTTGGGCTATTCTACCATGATGTGCTGGCACGTTGAGAGATTGGCTGGATGACAAGGAGGCTAGTTGGTTTGTTTACTCCCCAGAAAGGGCATCTTAGTCACTTTGAACCCTCCAACTCACTCTGTCTTTCACTTCCTGGCTCAGTATGTGTTCTCTCTTTCTGTCTCTTCCTCCCTTTAATTCTCTTCGCTCTTTCTCTCTCTCGGGACGCTGATGTGCAGAGACGGTTGCGTGCTTGACTGCTGCCTGAGCTGGACTGTTCAGCCGCAGAGGGCAAGGCAGCGTTGAACAGGCCCAGGGCAGCCTCAGCCCTCACCGAGTAATGTTTAACAACAAACGCTAGCAGGGTGTTATCTGTTTTCGGAGCTGAGCATGTAGGAGGATCGCCTATATGCAGAGTAATATTGTACAAGCTGTTTTTGTGTGCTGGCTTCATGTGTCTTTGGGAAGGAAGGAAAACAGTGTAAAGCAAAGCAGAGCAGGAGGGACAGAGACTAAACAAACTAGTCCTCAGCTTCCCCTTGCTGACATCAACCTCTGATTTTTGAATTTTAGAGGTGCGAAATAATGATATTATTTTGGAGCAATGGTAGCAGATTCTCAAAAATGAGTTGCAGAGTCATCGCCACGCAGTAAAAGCTCAGCTGTCATAGTTCAGAGGTGTAGACGTCTTTGGGTTTCACAGGAAGGTGACACCTACAGTAAGTAGTTGATCTAATAACAACCACGACTAGCACCTCTAGCAAGAAGTGCAGTCAACACTGAGAAATCTACTGTTTGTCTTCCCTTAAATGACATGAAACTACAAATCTAACACAACTAATTTTAAGGTTAAGCAGTTAAAATAATATGCCATTGAGTTGCCGTGCTGTTTTCAACTAGCTGGTGTCTGGAGAAAAAGGTCTAAGTGAATTTTAAATGAGCCCTCCCCAGGCTGAAAGACACAATGCTGTATCATGAAGAGTTTTTAGGACATCAGTGTACATCATTGAGGGAGATATAAAGGCTCTATTGAATGCCTTTTGAGTAGGCAAATAGCCTGGGTACAAGAGCACACACACACACGCACACACACACTCCTGAGTAAATACCGCTGTACTCTCTGGTTTGTCTCTTGAGACGCCTCTCTACTTCCCTGTCTTCCCTTCTCTTTCCCCGAGGCAGGGAGACAGAGAGGCCTAGAAATGAACGTGATACCAGAGTGACTCGGCAGTTTGCCTTTCACTGAATATGCATAAGTGGATAATTGGAGAATCCGAATGCACGCATGGCTGTATTAAGCACTTTTGCGAGCACTTGAGATGGAAACTCTTGCTAGGTGTGGTGCTTTTGCCCCCTTTTTTGAGTGAAGATGAGGTTTCAAAAGCTTGAGGAACAGTGCACCCTGTGTGACTGTGGTGCAACTTAATACTGTGATGGATCAAGAGTCTGCAAATGTGACCCCAGCTCAATACCTGAGCTGGCTCTGCTTGTGAAGCCTCACCGCCCACTCAAATGGGTCCTGACCTGTTCAAAAGCCTGAACAGGCTGTGTTTCACAATGTCAACTGCACTGTTTGCTGACATTTAACCAGCAGCCTCTGATGCATATGGTTCTGTAACCACTTAGGTGCACAAAAGACCTGCTTTTTTATATAATTTGCCAGTATATTCGGAGACAAATTGATCTTTAGATACATTTTGTTGTGACTTTGAGGATGTTCTGCTCATTTGAGCCTCACTGTTGTGTTGCTCCTGGCATGCCCTGGGGTGTGTGTGTGTGTGTGTGTGTGTGTGTTTGTTGCCTCTGTTTCACTTGGCAGGAGAGTGGCACCATGCTGCGACTGTGTTTACTCTTTCGTAACGCTCTGGGCAGCCCTGCCCAGCGCACACAACTGGCATGGCCATCAGATGGGGAGACAGGAAAAGAAAAGGCCGACAGAAGACAGGAACAGTCATGACTAATCAGCTGCTCTCACTCGCCTCTCGCTCCCCTTCTATCTCATGTTATTGGTCCAAACTGGACTTCGAAGGCTCCTCCAGTACCATGACTGTCTGCCACAAGCCTGGGAGCAGCGCTACTGTTCTGTCAGAGAGTATCATAGTCATGGGCCGCTGCCAGCTAGAGCTGTCTTAAGATCAGCTAAAATAAGATGAACCCCCTGCAGCAGGATTTAGGGTTGTTGTTGCGATCCACCCACAAGGGACGCTCTGCCGAACAGTTGGATGCATTTATTTCAGGACTGGTTGCAGTCTTTCAGATTCAGTTGTGGCTAAAAATTAATGATACGTGTCTTTTGTGGATAGATCTATTAATGTACGCTTGCTTTCCAAGCAATCACACAAGTAAAAGGTTTTTGTGTCATTATATTTCATCATCAGAGGGCAGCTTCTGAGTGTTTTAATGCAAATTGGTTGGTATTAAAGGTAATAAAGTGGCACTGTATCAGCAGGCACATGTATAATCCTCGTCAGTAAACAAGCCTCATTATACCACTGAGCCACAATGTGGTGTCTAACCTATTGATCGGCCCCACAGTTTTGTGAGTTAGCGTCTCTGCTTGTTGTTCCCGAAGCTTAATTTTACCTCATTAAAGCTTGATCATTTCTTCTGAGAGTCTTCTGAGTGGAGGCACTCTTTATTTCAGACGAGGTGCGGTGCCTTCATTTCGATCCTCAACCTTATGGCATTGCGTGTAATTTTCCACCAAATTTTATTAAAATCGAATCAATAATTTTTCAGTGGTTTTGGCTAACTTGCAGACAGACGGGACCAACATCATCACCTCCTCGACTTAGGCAATGAGATTGAGAGTTGGGATGTGATATGCAGAGGGAAAAATAGGTAGATGGGGTACCAGAGCAGTGTAAATTGAAAACACCAGAGAAAAAGGAAAGAGCAGACAGAGGAAGAGAGGGCAGCTGATAAGGAGGAGAATATAGAAAGTGCAGGTAAAGAGCGAGGAAAGGAGGGAAACGATAGCAGCGCAGAGGCGATAGGTGAGATATGGAGATAAATGGGAAGAGGCGACGTGGGTCAGAGAGCTAGATTAGAAACAGCAGAGGTCTGCAATAGAGGACAGAGAGGGAGATTTAACAGCGGGGGCCCGGGCCGCCGGTGACAGAGAAAGAAATGGATTTTGGAGCTTTGAGAAGCTAGAAAGGGAGCGTAAGCCGAGAGTGCGAGCGAGAGAGAAAGACAGAGAGAGAAAGAAAATAAAAATGCATTGTAGACCCTCGAAGGATCTTGCATTCATTGGATTCCAAAAACCTTAAGATTTGAGTGTTTGCCCAGCAGAACAGTAGGTCCTCATTCAATCAGCGAGATGAGAAACCTAATTTGTGTTGCAGGAGGAAGCCTTTAATTCTGGGTGATTTTTAAAATGTATTTTTCACTGAGATGTGGTCAGCACCCTCGGGCGAGGCTTCAGTTGAGCTGCTAAATCTGTGCAGAGCCGGTGGGCTGCTAGCATCGGTGTAAGCTAGCTTGGTTTGTCCTTGGAGGCTGAGGCTAGGCTGCTAGGCTGGTCTGAACTGTAATTGGATTAGAGATCTCTGCGTTGCATCAGGCAAGCCGAGTATACACACACACACACACACACACACACACACACACTCACACACTCACACATACCTTAAGAGCACACACGCCTCAGGGAGCCAAGTTCATCTGAGTACTCTAGGCTGTACTCCTCCTCTGTCTAATTTTTTCATCTAAAACTTTCTTCTCTCCTCAGCATCCCACTATTTTATCTATCCCCCTTTAATCAACAACCCACTGCCTTCCCCCTGGCTGTTACATATACGTGTAGGTGTGTGCGATGCTGCATTTGTGTGTGTAAGCATGTCAGTGTTTGTGTGCATGTATATGAATCCGCTCGTGCCATGGATACCCTCGCTAAATGGGATCACAGGAGTTGCACAAAACCCCTGCTGATAACATGTGGGAGAAAAAAGGACAGGAAGAAGGGGAGGAAAAAATAGTCAAGTTATGTTAACCCTCATACTGAGCATAATAGATGTGAAAATATAGCTGTCCTGTACTTGGAGAAAGAAGTGAAGGAGCTGCTCTTGACCTTTTTTAAGTTGTGAATTTCCTGTGTAGCAGCTTTGGACAGGAAGTAAAAGATGATGTCATGGGTGGCGTGCATCCTGAATGCTTCGTTTACTTCTCGTGTGCAAAGGCTTAATCTGTGAGGAATAGAAGTCATGACAATTTCTTTCTTTTAACTCAGTTAGATGTTAACTGGGTACAGTGTGTCTCCTATTCTGTCCATTTATTGTCTGTCACATTTTTGGCTCATTCATGTGATTTTAAGCGACATGGAGGTGTTTCCTTGATGAATTCCAGCAATTTAGCTGATGTTCCTATCTTTTAGATGGTAGCATTAAATGAATGAGTGGGGGAAAGGTAAATTCCCAGTTCGTCAACATTACCAGTAAACATTACAGTAATCTTGCGTTTCACTATCAGAAAGGAGGCTGCAGCTTTTCCATTTGTGCTAGGAAACAAAAACCGAAATAGATTTTATCTTTCTGCCTGACCTGCCAAAGAAGAAACGGTGCACTAAAAGGCGTCAGGTGTTACTGATGACTGTAATACATGAGCAGGGCGTGGTGAGGTGTGTTGTTTGTGAGGTTTGTTAGACAGGTTCAAACATGAGATTACAGAAGAGAAGGCATGAAGGGGAGAGAGATTGAAGTTTCAACAAGAAAAAAAAAATTCGTGCAACATGCTTATGTGTGTTCACACTCGCATAGCACATGTGGATGTGGTTGAGGTGAGAAATTAAACAGCAGCGATGCGGTCTGTAAGACTAGAGAGAGACAGCAATAGTAAAGGCTTAATAGCTGACAGGCCAGCACCAGCAGCCATATGTTTCATATGTGTCTGCTGACAACCCTGCCGTATGGCTCTGATGTGCCCATATGGTCTGTACATCGCCGCAACTTCCTGCAACCATGACAGCCGAGTAAGGGAGGGAGCATGTAGATAGAGATGGAGGGAGGGGAAGAGGGTGTAGCTCTGATGTTAGATGATCTTAAAGAAGAACGCACACTTTAATTCATGTAAAACATCCAAATCCACACCCAGAGGATATCACTCAGTGCCTGGGTTTCAGCCTGCTCCACCTATTGGAAAGGGAAATAAAAACAGCAGAAGTTTAGACATACAGATTTAGTAGACATGATGCATTTATTTACACACTAAGTGTTTTACAGCAGAGACAGGCCTTGGCCATTGAATTAATGATCACCTACTTTAACAGCAAAAGAGATTAGACCATGTCTGCACCCAGTAATTACTTTAATAATTCACTGATCAGGAGGGGTAGGGAAAAAAATTGAAAATATAGTATCACGATATTTTGTGGGGCAATATCATTATTGGAACACAGATGCCAAGTATAGGTATTTTTATTATTATATAACTTATTAATATTGCAAAGACAAATTAAACGTTTGGTACTAAAAAAATAAAATCTGCTACTTGTTCAGTCCACTGGATGACACATTTTGCTGCAGTAAAAACAACTGAAGTGCATGAAAAACTTTATCTTAAAACTGAATCTTATTAGATAAAACAGGTGTTGACAAAATGTTCCTTTAGGGGCATAATTTACAATTGAAGAGAAGTAATAAACTGACATATATCACACATATTGTTGTTATTGCTGTACTCAGAATATCGAAAACATTGAAAAACACCAGAAATGTATTGTGACTAAAGTAATATAGTGATATTATACAATATTAGTGATAATATTGTATAATGGGGTAAAAAGAACTGTGTTTCGATCCCGATCCCTAGCTGTTATTCAAGTTAAAGTATTGCAGTCAGTAACAGAAAGAAGAAAATGGTATCAGAACATCTGTAGTCCAAAAAGTCAGAATGGAAAAAAACAGAACAGAAAATGCTTTATCTTCTTTTTACGTGCAAAAGGCAGACATTTTTTGCAGGTGAAAAATCTCCTATTAAAAGTCCCTGAACAGCAGCAGCTATTACCTCATCTGCTTGTGGGATACAACATCATCTACAGCTCTAACACAGGCTATTTTCTGAGGCCTGCTAAACATGAACGTGCAAGTTTGTGAGTGTGTCACACGCTATCTCCATGAGGTGCTTCTCATCTAAAATAGGATCTGGAGGAGAAGAAGGGTTGTTGTTGTTTTTGAGGGAAGACTTTGACCTGGAATGAAGTCAAAGGGAGATCGGAGAGGGAGCTGGTGTTCAGAGTTGTCCGATTTCCGCTGCTGGGTTAGGGTCACTGTATGGGAGTTGCTGACTGTGCCTCCCTGGACAGCTCAAGGCTGGACACGACACAAGAACACAACACACACAGCAGAGGATTTGACCCCTATAAGGCCTCTGATGTCCCCTTGAGGAAGTGTGCGTGTGTAAACACGGATAAGTCTGACTGACTGAGGGTTTACAGAGGGCCACGCTAGGGACCGTGCTCTGTCCAGTCCACAGTATACTGTACTTCATTATGACACAGTCAGGGTCTTGCATACACAGCTGTCTGGCGTGATATCACAACACTGGCGTTTTCGTCTTTGTTGTGTGCTCCCAGTTGTAGACCTGCTGAACGTGACCTTTGTAAAAGCCTTTTTAATCGCCGGTGGTCTCTGAGCTGGGTGGCTCGTGACAAATGCTAACACTGCGCCAACAACCCGGTAGCATTAGCAGCTAGGTTAAAAGCTAGCTGCGCTTAAGACTGGCTGTGAGCACAGGGTATTATGAGGAGTCCAGGCGTGGGAACAAAGCCAGCAGCTCACATTGCCACAGTTTAATCCAGGAAGCCAGGGAAAGGAAGGACTTCTCACCATCACATCCAAATCAATTTGTCAACATGAGGGCTTCACTCATGTGAAATGTATACCATCATACCACAAGATATAGTCCGAGAGGCATACTGTATCTTTAGAAAAGGGTTTCACAGTAAAAAGGGATTTGGTTATTAGTGGTAAACAGACTAAACAAGGGTTAGCATGTGTACACCTGACCCCTAAGTCCAGTTTGTTTTCTTAATGTCAACACTGTGTACTTTGCTCTGGCATGAAACATTGATCCGTGCATGGGTCCACTGTCGAGGAGTTGCAAAGGCATTTCTCAACCCTGCTCTTAGTCTCCGAAATCTTTATATGCAAACAGCACTCACCAATCTTATCCTCTGAACCGCACAGCCAAGTAAAGGCTTCTGAGAGAGTCAGTTTTTACACTGTCTCCAAAATACAAACAATAGTAGATGCGATGCAAAGATTGACTCCTAAGCTTGGGATCAAGTGTTTGGTGCACTTTCCTACATGTTATCAACAGCATAAACAATGGTGCATCAGTGGTGACGTACAGATGTTCGGGTAAGGAACAACATTTCTAATGTGAAAGCTGAGTAGCAAGGAGAGTGGTGAGGATGAGCCAAAGTACAAAGCAGTTGTACTTTTGAATTATACCTGTGAAAATTAGGGATGCAGTCAATAAATCAGTAAAAATAATGGTCGATTAATCGTTGTTTTAAAAAAACATAAAAGTTTTGCTTATTTCAGACAATACCAAGTGTGTTTTATCCTCAATCAAACCTCACAGCAACATATTTCATAGATTTTGACAGCATTTCATAGCCTATAAATTATTGATTAAATTTCACATTTCACATTTTTGAGCAACCGAATACTCGATCATCGATTTATTGTTATCAATAACAATATGGTTGGTTATTAATAACAATATTTATGGTTATCAAACTTCAGTAGTTTTGAGTACACTCTATGTTATATCACTAGTGTTTGATATCTAATGCTGTCAATCATTGGCTTATTTACTCGTTTGAACGGATATTTCTTGATCTAAATATGGAAACTTTTTTTTTTTTTTAATTTAGGGTCGGGAAACAAAGAAGTACTTCCCTCTCTGTTCTGTTTCATCCTTACCTCCGATCTTATCTTCCTAGTCTTGTTTTCCGCTTGCTGTCTGACCCGTACTCCCTACAGAGGTTTTCTACCTACAGTAGCTGCTTCGCACTGGAAGCCAGAGCGGACTGAGTCATATATCAGGGGGAGTGTGCGGAGCAGAGCAGGCTGATACAGATTAGAGGTGAGAGGAGTGTGCTGTTGATTTATTACCGGCCGTTAGCTGGTTAAATGAGGCTAAGTGAGCTGGCCAGCTCAGGGAGGTGAGATGGAAGAGATTAGCCTACATGAAAAGCGATGGAGGGAGAAGATCTGTGAAGCGAGCGGTGACTCCTGACCTCTGTCTTTTGCATACTGTTTCTCTGTATCTTCTCCCTCTTCTCCTCTGCTGCTCTGCCCTTCTCTTTGTCCTCAGCTCGTCCCGACAAGCATCTCATGTTGCCTCTGCAACACAGTGCTGGTTATGTTTGGCTTTTTGAAAAGCAGCCAAAAATTCTCCGTGCTGTCTAATTATTATGCAACAAGTTAGCGCGTGTAAATGTCACTGACAGTGGCAGTTGTTCTGTGTGCAATATTGCAGCCTTGAGCTTGACACATTTTAATTACTAATATACCTGTTTGTTGAGGAGGGATTAATTCCTAAGAGGAAATATTTGAGTGTTAATAAATGGTCAGACGCAAACTTGAGCGACAACAAAGAATCAGAGTTGCAGCTCTTTAGTCACAATTTTTTCTATCGACTATTTGCTTTTCCCTTAAGTTTTTTGCAACTTCCATATGTTTTCTCGAACTTCCTATAATTGGTTTATATAGAACATTCAGCCTGCAATCAATTGTTTACATCCCTTCATCTCCATAATGGCCATAGATACGGATTACTGACCAAACTTTGACTAAAGCGCAAACAGTATATCTGATAGCAAACTGAATATCATTGAGTTTTGGTCTATTGAATACAATAAGCTATTACAATACATCACCTTGGGCAGTGGGAAACTGTAACAGACATTTATTATTATCTGACATTCTATGGACAAAACAATTGATTAATCAAACTAATGTGCGCAGGCATTTAATCACAAAGACAAACCTCTTACTGGTGTTTTTTTAGAACTTATAGCATTAGTTATGGATGAAAATATTGATGTGTTGGCCTTTATTCACATGTCCTAAAGCGAGATATATGAAAAAAAAGACCAATGTTTAAAGAAACGAGACAAAAAAGAGAAACAAAGGTATGGTGTTCAGAGCACAAATACAGGGAAACTGTGTCCTCCCTCTATTTAATATATAATTGAACTTGTCAGTGAAGAAGCATGGTCAAAATTGAATTGTGTTATCCTCATTTGTAGCCGACAGAAATCATCAAGATCTAAAAACCCTGGATCCTACATTTCTCACAATACAACTCAATTGCATCTTTCATTGGACTTCCACTGCGTGATAAATACTCATGTCTTTAGTTAGTAATGCAGGCTTTCTGTTGTGAATTTCTTGTCTTAAAACCCATGCCAAGACGAGTGAAATGCCTTTTTAATCACACATTTAATACAGAGTCATCGAGACCTTCCTGATAACTCCCCTACTTCAAAAGCCATGATTTGACAAAAGTGACAGATAGAAATAGTAAAGGCCCATGTGTGGTTTTGGGTAAAGCTATATTCGTACAAACCGGTCGATATCTGCACAGTAAGCTGTTTCTGTCCCTAAACTTCGGCTGATATGTCATTTTGCACGTTTGTTTCGTGTGCTAGTGAGCGAGAATAAGAGCAAGCGGGAGACATTCGCCACATCCGTTTCCTCTCATAGAGGAACAGTAGGTCAGGGGTTTTGGTCCGCTCTGTTGAGTTCATGTGCTGCTGACGGCCAAGAGAGGAGTGGAGGGGGCAGAAGTACAGTGCCCGCAGATGGGACACTTCTCATTATCACTGGGGACGTGATGTAACCTCAGTGAGGTGTTGCTGACTTTTTCATGTTTAGGAAATATTAGAGTTGCTGCATTGTGTTTCATATTTTTTTAAGTGAGGTTTGGTGCACTGTCCAAAGAAGGAAGCTAATATTTTGGAAGGTCTTTTTTTGTGTCTGCTTACCTCTGCTCTGACTGTATATGTTTGCTTGTTTTGCTTGGGTGTGTGGCCTCACGTACACCCGTATCCGTGCCTCTGTTTGCATATGGCCTCGTGTTTGACTTGTGTTCGTGTCTGTTATTCCTTTATCTCCCTCTCTGCCCCACCCTGTACTGTAACGCGCTCTCCTTTCCTCCTCATTGTTCTGCCTCTCCGCCAAGCCAGGGAGTCTGGGGCAGGAGCTCGCAGGAAGTCTTCGTCACTCGTTGCACTGAAGGGAAAGCAAACAGCGAGATGCACAAACACAGGAAGTGCTGCCTTCCTCATGCAGCCTCCAGCTGGGCGTCTGTCACTCTGTGCGGTTTATCAGAAAGCAGCAACGTGAGCTCGGTCTCTAACTGCATGAGTCTTTTTCTGTCTTTCGGTCTCCTTCATCTCGCTCAGTCGACGCGTCACCTTCACTGTTAGTGATAGCCACTCTGGCTCTGTGCAGCTGCACGACATGCCTGAATACTGGTAATTAGACTGCGCCATATTTTATATTTGTTAATTTGACAGTGTAGTGAAGTGGCCTCTGGGAAATCGATGTGATGTCATGCCATGAGCTGATGTAGTTTGCACAGATAAAATTACTCAAACAAGAAAACCAGGCAATGTACAAAATGTCTTCAGAGCTGTTAACAGTGATCACGATTTAGGGTGGAATTTTACTTTAATACTTTTGTTTCAACATTTTTCTCATCCTGTCTGTCCCATAAACTGAAATCGCACACATAAATTCTTCATTGTGCTTCTCTGTTTTGCCCCTAGCAGCCGACCACGCCATATTACTTCCTCTCGCCCTATATTACAGTGAAACCTTCACTGAAGCTGGAATATTAGAGTTATCTAAAATGCATCTAAAGAGCTGAAAGGTGAGCAGCTGTGGTCAGAGGTGGCTAGAGGTCACTGGTTTCTTCAAAGCCTGTGCAGAGGCTGGATAATGTACACTTTCACACACGCACCACTGCACATACCAGCTGTTGCATAATCACCGACAGCTGTGCAGTGCACACTTCAGCTGTGTGTGCGTTTGTGTGTGTGCGTTTGTGTATGTATGTACGTGTATGCATGGAGGTAAGGAACTGTTAGTGTGTGCATTAATAGCTACCTGGCCAAGCCCTTTTCTAGCATCAGCTCAGAGCTGCTGCTCCATGTACACAATGCAGCTTTTTGTTACAATGAGTCTGGAGATTTGAATAAATTAAAAAGAATGGCAGTTCACATTTTCCCATCTTTTGGATTTGGGTGTAAGTCATTCGCAGCCTGCTGCTGTCAGGCCACAGCTCAGTGTTTGGTAATGCGGATCAGCATGGGTCATGTTATCACTGCTGTGCAAATAGCTAGGAAAATGATCTTGTGTGTCTTTTCTGCATCTGTCATTTGGGGATTTAATTGTAGAAAGCTCCATCTTAGGATTTTTTTCTTCACAATGACCTTGATGATCATTATTGTAGGTTTGGCATTACAGTTTATTGTGATTTCTTTTTTCTTTCATTTTAGCTGCATTAAAAGGCTTAAATGATACCACCGTAGGCAATCGCATGAGTTTAAGTAATAGAAAAGTGAGCAATAGCAATAGATTAATTGCTGACTGTCATCCAAATGTCTGCAACATTCACTGATACTCAATATTTTTTTAAATAAGTATCACCATACAGACACCAGAGTTCCCACAGGCCTAAAAAAATCCTTGTAAGTCTTTGTATTTATCAAAAACAATATCTAAGACTTGTGAAAATGAATGAAGTGTCCTCAAACCACTTCTTTAACTATATAATAGAACCACTTTAATGACACCAAATCTAGAAATACTCCTACTACTCAACTCTGCAAACTTCTGACAGAGACCTGCATTGATTTTGGCCATAGTTTTTATCGATGAGTAAAACAATAAGGTCTCTGTGATGTCACTACTGGAAATAACCAAACCTTTGAAGTTATGGTATGTGATTGGACCACGAGGAAGATAGCGTTTTTTTATGTAAAAGCTAACAGAGATCTAAATAAAGGAAATGAAATAAAAATTGACCTTGAAAGTTATTGAAATGTCCTCGAGCTTACCATCCTGATGTGTGTTGGAGTCTTGTGATACAAAGTGAGAGAAGAAAGAAACATGACAAAGAGCGTGTGTTTCTTTCGCCTCGCCTTCTCAGTCTCTCTGTGGTTAGTTAACATGTGGCTGCTTTAACATCCATACTGTAGCTGATCTGGTTTGACCACCTTTCCAGGCTCTCTTGTTCACTCTTTCATCTGTGTCTTGGCTGGTAATATGATCACCTTGACAGTAAATAAGCCACAGCTCTGGACCTGTCATTCTTCTTTGTTTTATACGGTTATCTGTGCGTTGCAACTCTAGCTTGACCTAAGGAAGAGTTGATAAATTGCTGTGAACAGAATTTGGATGTTATATATTTTTGACCACAAGAGGGCAGCACATATCCAGTTCACATGACTTGTCCAGAGTCAGGGACATGCTGTGGGGCAAAAAAAGGTTACCTCTGTGAAACGGGAAACAATACAAAAGGAAAAGAGATGCAGCAGACAGTCAGCGGTGGTGTGAAGAGAAATGTAGATAAAAATAAAAGAAGTTCATAAAAAAAGAGGACGAATGAGAGAGTGAGAGAGATCCAGTGAGCATGAAATCAGATCTTGTTGTTGCATAATCATGGCTTGCAGGCCTTCCCAGTGTGCACCGGGCTCTGTCGGCTCTTTCCAGTCCAGTATCACATGACCGTATCAAGCGGCTGCAGTATTAAACCAGCAATACCAGTCCACCACCAGCCAGAGGCAGACACAGGGATCAATAGTTCTTTTCTTCTCTGTGCTGAGGCACTCTCTTATGATTATTGTTATTAATATTATTATTGTTATTGTTATTATTTTGAGTATTTGTTTCAGGTGAAGTTTAGGGAGTAGTTTGGATATTCAAATCACAGTTTGTCTGTGGTTACATGCTGCAGTCATTCCGTGGTCTTCCATGTCCATCTTAAAGGATTACTGTGCTGACAAAATGACTAATTGTATATCAGTAACTTACCCCATGTTGAATTTGTGAGGAAAGCTTTGTTTCACTTGCATATTGCCGCGGTGAACAGAGAACTTGAAAAAGGCAAACATTCTTCATAAATGGAAATAATCAGGGTCCGCGTTTGGATTGAAACTTGGACTTTTGTTGTTTGAAAGTTTTGTAACAGATGTTTTGATGTCGTTTAGCTGTTGTTACATGCAGACCCCAATTATTTCAATTCTTGAAGAATCATTGCCTTTTTGGGGTTCTCCATTTGTCGTGGAGGCATGCGGAAAAAACAAGTTTTCACCTCAAATTAAAGGTAACACATGGTGAGTACATTGAAATACAAATTATTATTTTGCGAGTGAAGTATTACTTCAAGTTTTTGAGGTTTTCCACCCATGTGAAACCTTTTTCAGTGGTTTATTTTTCTTCACTAAAGGTATACTTTGAGTAAAAAGCCCAGAAGCTTTTAAATGGTTTCGCCACAAAGGATCCTATTTGGGTGCTCAACAGCTCGCCCTGGTCTGCCTTGCTTCTCCTCTCCCTCCATTCATTGCATGCCCTCAATATTTTTCACATACCAGCAATACCAGACGTCACTGAGGCATCAGCGCTGCTTTCCTTCCTTTGTCTTTTTCATTTTCTTTTTATTTTATCTTCCATCCTCACCTCCTCCCTTCCATCACTAGTGCAAAGCCTTTATTCACATGCCAGCACTACCAGACTGCATACCAGTCAACAGGACATCAGTGACGGCCCACACCTCTGCCTGCTGCCTTTCTCTCATCACTGTCCCTCAGGCCCAGCTCGACTCACTTAGCACAGCAGCCCCAGACAGAGAGAGAGAGAGACAGAATGAGAAAGTGGAGGTTTGAGTCTGATATTGAGCGGTACGTTATTGCTAGTTAACAGTAGGTGGCATCATAGTTCTACCATTGTCAGTAACTCCTCATATCAGTGCTTCACTTGGCAATGTCCATTATGACTTCATTGTCACAGGATGTATGTGCAGACCTAGGAACAGTTTAAACAATGAATAATTTTATCTTTTTAAGGTTTTATATGTGGTTATATTTTATTCTTTATGCATATTGCACACAAAAACAGACAAATTTAGGTGGAAATGTTCACACATGAAGGTCTAGAGTTGTGTTTCAAAGTCTTCTTCACACTGCCAGAAATGTAATGATAGTGTGGAAGTGCTGAACAATTTAATTATTTTTCTGATCAACAAACCTAAATATGTTTTATTAAAAGTACACTAATATAAATATAAAATGTGTTTCAGTTTCTTAAAAGTGGAATGTAAACTCCCTCTAGGATCCTTAAATGCAAATTCTGGGAAAAAAATAAATAAATACAAGGACTATTTTCATTAGTGATTGTTGCAATTATTATTTTTCAATTAAACATTGCTTCATCTTCATATGTCACTCTTTAACTGTCTGACAGTCCAAAACACAGAGATACTCAGTTTACTATCAGAAAAGCACCCACAAATATTCCCATTATAGAGCCATACAGAAGGGCATTGTGGGAATTTTGCTTTTAAAAAAAAAGGCTTAAATGATGATCAAAATAGTTGCTGATTCATTTTCTGTTGATCAACTAACCCATTGTGATGAAACCTTTTATGATGCGCATGATCTTAGTGTCTTCATGAGATTGTCATAGTTACAAAATAGCCATAAAAAGTGTTTTGCAAATTGGGCTAGATGGTTTTCCAAAGCTGGTGCTGAGCTTTACATTCTCAAAATGCCTGAGCAGTGATAGGTTCATGGGTAAGGTTGCATTTCATTTCCTGGAATTTGAATTGAAACCAAAGCTGTCTAGATATAGAAAGATAACACTGATTGGGTGCAGAGCCCAGAAACACCCAGACATAACATTTACCTTTGGGGGCATCCATGAGACATTTGAGAAAATGTCAACATCACTGTCATTTTGCCTGTTATTTCACACTCAGCTCTAATGAGTATCTCTATACTGAGAGACCAGTATCAGACGGTATTATTGGAAGCTACCTTAGCTTGTAGCGAAAGATGGTCAGACAGAGAAGAGAAACAGTTGCGTTGCCACCACTATGAGGCTGTAAAGCCGTGTTCAGTGCGGCTTGACGATGTACTGAAGTCTCATTTAGCCACTTGTTAGCTCTCACCTTTTTTAAGACACAGAAAAGCTTCAAAGTTCATGACTGGGGTCCACCTCAGTCAGTCCTCGGACCTTATTTCAGGCCTCTTACCAAACACCCAATTAAAAAAAACCCATTGACTTTGAGACGAGGGAACTGGAGGTGCTGAAATGCTAACAGATTTCCAGATTTTAGTTCTAATTCCCGGGGTTTTTATACAGTAGGGTGGTAAAATTTTTTGTATTTGAGCTGAACCATCAGTGTACAGGGGTCGGGGTCTGGCGCATGCAGCTGTACACATAATATACGTGGTATTCAGATTAATGCATGTAATGCAGAACCAAAGTTCATATTTGTGAGTTGCTCCTGGAAACTTTTAGCTGTATGCAGATAGTTACACATGCTGAGGTTAGAGTTACCTCTGAAGACCCTCCTTAGCCGCCATTTTGGAGTGACTGGCTCAGCAGGTAGAGCAGTCGAAAGGTCGCCAGGTTAATCCCTGGCCCTTGCAGTCTACATGCCCAAGTGTCCTTGGGCAAGGTACTGAGGGCTCTGATTCCCTTTTAACCTCTGAGCAGGTGGCACCTTTTATGGTAGCCTTGACGACCAGTGTATGAGTTTTGAATGTATGAATGGAGCTTTTGTTGTGAAGTCTGTTGAGTGGTCACTTAGACTAGAAAAGTGCGATAAATGCAGTCCATAATGCAGTTTGCAGAGATGCTCAAGTACACCATTATCTGTATTTGTTCAGCCTATTAAATTATCTGTATCTGTACTTGGGATGGGCGGGGTTTGAATTGAATTCAGGTGGACTTAAACCATGAATGGGTGGAGCCTAACCAGGTTTTTATTCTTTAACTAATATTGGGTTGATGAAAACCTCAGAATTGAGTAAGAAATTGAACCCAGCTACCCAAATGACGATTTTCCATCATCATGAGTATGAATATTGACAATTTTTCATCAGGCGATACTTGTAATCATGGATACTCGTTTCATTTGAGTACTGGGCTCAGCCCTAGCAGTTAGCTCAAAAAGCTGATTTGCATTCGAGTCAGTCACACTGTGGCAAGCTCAAACGAAATGGTGAAGCTGAAAGACTGTCTGCGTGTCCCGGTCAGCTTCAACAGCAGCGGTGACAGAGAGTTGTGTATAAGATGAAAGAAGTGTGTTGGCATTGCTCTGCTGCTCGAGTGGATGTGAATGGAAACATCCAAGATACAAACACAAACTCAGCAGCATCTATCAGATGTGAAGATCACATCAAACACTCCTTGTAATAGGAAAGTTCGATTTTTTTGTTCTATGTATTTTGGTATTTTCAGTTTGATAGTCTGATAGTGTTTGAAATGTTATTTTTTTTTAAATAATAAAAATAGTTTGCCAACATTGCCAGTAGGGGTGTGCCATATCATTTCATTTACGACAATACCGGTATGATTTTTACTATAATAAGAAAAATTCATATTGTGATAATCAACTCAACTTGTTAAAATGATGATGTCACACTGTTACACATAGGAAGTGACTTGAGCAGAGTGGAATCAGTGGTGTCTGTAGGCCCTTTTTTATGTTAATATATAAAACAAGAATATTGTTATTGCAAAAATGCCATTAAATATTGTGATATCGTTTAACAGGCATATGGCCCACCCCGAAAGGCCAGCGGGCAAAATGCTCCAGGAGGGTTTGTCTGTCATGACATTGACATTTACACTACTGTCCGTTCAAAATAATACTATAGGCTGACTTAATGGATAGACAGAGACAGACCCACTGAGATAACTATAAAAGGTGAGTTATTAGCGGTGTCCTCTCACTATAGGACAGGCTGTATATGAAAGACAGACACACAAACAGACTGACTGGCTCCTGGCGTCAGCCAGCCTGGCCATATATATAGGCCCTTTCATTCTGCACCCCTTGGCATGTTACCAGCTCACATATACCTCTAACTGTGCTCAGTATGTGTGTGTTTGTTTGTGTGTGCTGAAACATATTTAGGGTGTGTGGGTGAGAGAAACAGTGCAGTCTTTGGTAGCAAGACCCTATGTGCATTAAATTGCGTAATACACATGTCAGCAGTTTCATAAGTTTAATCTTTTTTTTGGCGTTACAGCGGGACGTGCGGTGTGTGTGTGTATGTGTGTGTGTTTTCTGTCAGTATCACCTCTGTGCTGGGGAACTTGGCGCATGTAGTGACACAGTCCCTAAAACTCTACTCTCACACATGCACTCAAGTTGCTGTGGAGCCACAGTAGAGTGTGTCCATTTGTGTGTTTGTGCACTGCGGTCCAGAGTTTGACTCTGTGCAATGTATTCCTGGAAAGCCTGTGTAGGAGTGGAGGGGCCAGGGCTATTCCACAGTTGCACCGCAGCCAGCGGGGTCTGTTTTCTGGAAGCTTCTGTCACTCTGAGCGGAGCAGGGAGTAGTTTATTTTATCCACGATAACAACACCTTCAGAGAAAATCTGCAGCTCCCCCATTAGTCGAAAAAGAGAAGACATGGACTTGCACCCTTAATGTCATTTGTATGCATGACACGCACGTAAAGTTCACTTCATTACACAACATGCACCAGTAAGATGAATGTGGGAGGGGTTGAGCTGGAAGGACAGAAAAGGGGGAGAAAAGAGGGAGAGGATGTGTGGAAGAGAGGCTTGAAAAGAAATAAGGATTGCGAAAGAAGCAAGAAAGCTCAAATTAGCTTAATGAAGGGGCTGCAAAAGGAGCAATAAAATCAAGGTGCAGGCAATGAATAAGTGCAGGAAGAAGGACTGGATTGAGACTGAATAGGAGGAGGAAAGGGGGGGGGTGTTGTTTTCAACAGCATCAATAAAGCTTAAGCTAATTGTGTTTCTGTGCTCTGCAGCATTTACCCTCCGTTCCCTCCACCGTCCTCTCTTTTCAAGCCTTCTCTGTCCCATACTCTCCAGAGTCTTCTCATCTTCTGTTACCCTTCTTCCTCTCATCCTCCTCCTCCTCTCCTCCCTCCAGTGGCTGTTGTGTAACTCTGCAGTGACTGACTGAGCAGCAGCAGCAGTGATGCGATTGATCAGCAGTTCTAGTGCCAGGCTGCTCTTATTGTAATAAACGAGCTTGGAGCCATTGAAACCGACCCTGAGTGCTTTTGTGGGAGTGGAGGAAACACACACACACACACACACACACACACACTGCACTGCACTCCCATGATGTAATGCTGAATAACCCTGAATGCTCTTTAACGTACCGCTTGCCTGGATTCATCATTTTGTACTGTAATCCCTCCAGACCTATGTGCACACAAAAGTTAATGAGACATTTAATTTTATTTTTAGAGATTTTCTTCTGGTGGACGTGGTGCTCAGGATTCTTTGAACTGGATATTTCCGCCTCCATGACTTGTCTTTTAATTAGTCTTTCTGTTGATATACAGTAGTTTTGAAGCTCTCAGCTGAAAATAGCTCCTATTATTCTTTTATTTTTTTTTTTCTCCAAGTCACTCCCAGATATATTCATAAAAGTAACAAAAATGAGTAAGTGTGTCTTGACAAGTGCTAAGGCATATTGCATGTAACCATAAACATCCTGGATTTGAATCGATGCTGGGGCCCATAATGCACGTCCTCCTCGCCTTCCCAAAGCTGCCTCAGCTGGCTGTAAGAGAAGCACATCTGGTTTTTCCATTTTTCAGTCTTTGTGGTCTGGCCCTATGCTCAACATATTCCCACTCTCTCTCCCACTGTCTCCGTACCAACTTTTTATGCCTTTGTGGTGGCCCTAGCTATAACTTGAAGCATTATGTTTTTGTGTTGTCCATCCCATTCTCGTGAACGCAGTATCTCAAACGCCTCCTGATGGGATTTAACACAAACATCCACTTTGATTCAAGAATGAACTTATTAGAATTTGGCAGTCGAAGTTCAAGCTGATGGGATTTCCTCAAATGTGGCACAAATGTCCACTTGGACTCAAGAATGAACTTTAGAATTCAGTGTTTGAATGTCAAAGGTGTAAAGGTCACTTTGACCTCTTAAAACATGTTTTTGGCTGTAACTCAAGAATTCATCTAATTAGGACGAAATTTCAAAAAAATGTCTAATAAGATAAAATGATGAAGTGATGACTTTTTATATCCAAGAGGTCAAAGGTCAACTGTGACATCATGCTACCTAAATACACTTTTCTGCCCATTACTCAACATCATAAGTCAGTTGATTGGGAAACATGAGGTCAGATACTGAAAACAATAATAAAGCGATAAAATCGATTATAATCAATTATTAAGTGTGTTGGCAGTGAATAAAATTATCAGTTCGTTGTGTCTTGTGATTATTACATCACTCGCTGTGTCCCTGGACTGTTTACGTCACATGCAGACGGCAGAAGCCGGTGTTTTGAAGGGGCGTGGCAGAGGCAAAGGTTTTGGAGCACTTCACGTTATGCAAAACAAATAAGTGTTTTAGCTGCAAAATATGCAAAAGTGACGGTTATGCGGTTATGATGCAGCATCTAACATGAAAGTGAAAGTGAGGAGGAGGAGAGCTTAACCGCTGAGTAAGTCTCGACAAAAAGCCACATATGTTCAGTTTTAAAGAAAGGAAATGTAACGGTATGTTGTAAAAGCTGTCAACATTTGATTTTTGAATTGTTTCATATTCGATTTTGTAGTTATATATAATTTAATATTATTTTATCAGCTCAGTAATGTTCAAGCAACTGCTGTTTATGCACTGCACTTTTGCACTGTTGTCAGTGATAAATCTGTTTTTGTACAAAGTGAAAATATTTTATTATTTCTATTATTAGTTTTTTAATCCGATTAATCGATTATTCAAGAAAATAATTGACCAATTAATAGATTATCAAAATAATCGTCAGTTGCAGCCCAACTAATTTTGGGTGTCCACCTTGAAACCTGTTGACTCTTCTGTGCTGCTGGGGGGGAAGATGTGTGTGAAGCAAATTGTAACAGCAACTGGACAGGTTTGCAGAGACATACAACCTTTTTACTATACAAATCCAAACTTTACAAAACAACAGCTTAGACTCACCTTAGCTGTATCTACTGTACACACGTAAACCCAGTAGCGTACAGATAATCCAGCTGGGACAGTGAGCTCACTTCCCCGAGGGCACGGGTAACTCCATCATTGTGAAGTCATTCCAGTGTCACCTCTGTGTCTGCTCAAAGTCACTTTGAGCTTCATCCAGCTGGTCATTTCCTTCACATTGCAACATTCCTGAGGCTCACTTTATTGTCAGCACTCACCATGTTTTGAGAGGATGCTGAAAATGCTGCAAAGCACAGATATTACTCACCAGCCAGCCAGTTAATATGGCTCATTGTTAATGGTCACTTGGTCTTTGTCCTCACAGCAGCACCGGTGTGAGGTCAAGAGTTCACTGGTGCAGTGTTGTGGCAGATGAAGAAGGTAGACCTCCAGTTTCATCGTCATTACAAGGCAAACAACCATCATTTGCAATCATCAAAAGTATAATCTCCAGAAAGTTATTTTTTTTATCTTTTTATACAGGATTTCCACAGTCATTGAATATCTGGAAAAGTCATTGAATTTTACAACCACATTTTCTAGGCCTGGAAAAGTCATGGAATTTTGTTGTGTAATGAAATTTCTATTGTCTGTGAATAACCCCAAAGAGACTTAAAATGACCACAGAGATGCAATACAACCCTCAAAGAGACCCCAAATGACCCCAAGAGACACAAAATTACCAGAAATACAAAAGGGCCACAGAGTTGCAGAACAACCACAAATAAATGCAAAAAGCCCTCCAAAGATTTACAGTATTACCACAAAGAGATACAAAATTACCACAAAGATACAAAATGACCAAACAAATGCAAAATGACCCCCAGCATAGCACAAATACACTCAAATAGGTGTTAACATGTGGTACATTTTGTTTACCCCCACATTTGTTTATTTTCTTTTATGTTTGAATACAGTTTGAATCTGATATGTATAAAAATATATGCAGGGCAAGAAGAAATTATTCTTATTATGGGTCCTTGTTAAGTAATCGAAACATTTTGACATTTTGTCCCTGAAAACATGCGGGACCCCTAATCTATTTTAATTTTATCCAGTGACTTGTGCTAATAATTTATCAATTAAAAGCCCCACTTCTGCACCTGGAGCATGTTTACCAGCTTCCCTTGTCATGAATTGTACAGTGAGTACGTGTGTGTGTCCATTAGACAGACACACACATACACTTGGAAGGGCTACTTTGGATTTAAATGGCATTAATGGATCCTCAGCCCTATTCTTAGCCTTAAGTCTGTCTCACCCTTCAGGCGTTGACAGGAGCTGTGTTGGCGTGGTGGAGTCTGGTTTGTGTTCAGCATATGGAGCAACATAAATGTGTGTATATTTAGCTCCTGAGATAGGAAACGCTGGTGAAACATGAGAGCCTCCCCAGGACCATGAATGGGGAGAAGAAGGAAGCTGGCATCGATAGACATTTTTCATAAAGTGGTCGCCGGCTCGTAAATGTCTTTTTAATATTTGTTTGTATTTTGATGCTGGATGTATGTCGCTGAGCCCGAACCGGAGGAGTAGGTGAAGATGTGGACATATTGAAAGAAAAGGTTCAAGTTTCATGTAGTTTTTTTTTTTTTTTTCGGGAGTCAAAGCGTGGAGGTTTGCGTCAGCGAGGCTGTGGACACAAAGCCGACCCAGCCTCAACCAGACTCCGCGTTCATATCACGAGATTTTGCAGATTTTACGCGCACCACCGATACGAGCTCTCATTGTTTTAATGGAAAAGCCTGCAGTGTGAAGAGTCGTTAACCCTGCCCCACGGAAACTACACCGAGAGGGACAACCGGAGGAGGAGGAGGAGGAGGAGGAGGAGGGGAGACTGGGAAGAAACGACAGGAAGGATAGACAGAAAGGTGCTGGAGGAGTGGGAGAGGACTGCAAAAAGCAACTCCGGTGTTGTTCCGCGTTTGTTTGTTCTGCAGGGAAGAGACACACACGGCGGGGTTTGTTTCTTTCGGGTTGCGACTAAAAGCTGAAACACCGTCAATTCTGGATTTCTTTATCCGCTTCCTGTCGTCCAGGATGAGGTTTAAACGGAACGGGTCGTATACGTTAAATAGGTAAGAGGCTGTGGTAACTTGATAATGTGTTATCCATGTGGAGAGGAGGAGGGAGGGGGACAGCACGTTTTCTTGTATGCTTAGCTCATAAATCTGTTCACTTTCTCTGTGGCTTATGGTGACTTTATTGTCTCTTTATTGCATTTTGTGGTATGTTCTATGGTATCTCTGCTATAATGCTAAAGTAGACTTCTTTATTGCAGTTCTGCATACAAATAAGCTGCAATATTACCATCGAGGTTTTTTTTTTTTTAATGTGATCTATATTAAGATCTTTTGAGGCACCAGAGGAGAAAAATCAAGGCAAGGCAGCTTTATTGATATAGCACATTTCATACAACAGGGCAATTCAAAGCGCACCCCAGAACAATAAAATGTAAAACATTAAAGGATAGAGACTTAAAATAAAGGAGTAAAGAGAAAATATATAAAAGGTACTAAATTATTTAAAATCACCATTAAAAGTAGCAAAAGTGCAGACAAGAGGTGTAAAGATTAAAAGATCATTTAAAATGATTTAAATGAAGTTTAAAAATATTACTTCATTAGCAGTGACTACAAAGAGGACAGTTTTTAGCTTTGACTTAAAAATGGTCAGAGTTGGGGCTTGTCTAACATCATCTGGGATTTTTTTCCAGGTTTGTGCTTCATGATAACAAAACGCTGCTTCACCATGTTTAGTTCGAACTCTTTGGATAGTCACTAAACCAGCCCCAGATGTCCTGAGGGTCCTAGAAGGTTCATATGTCAAAATCATGTCAGAGATATGTTTGGCCGCTGAGCCACAGAGTGATTTATAGACAAGCCAGTGTAAAGGTTTTAGACGTTGAGTAATTTGGTCTTATTTTGTAGTTTTTGCCAGGACCCTAGCAGTGGCATTCTGCATGAGTTTAAATTGCTGAACAGCTTGTTTTGAAAGGCCTACAAACAGATTGTTGCAGTAATCTAATCTACTGGGAAATCACTGTGAAACTTTAAGTTGCAGTTATTTATAATTGCAAACATAAAATATTATGCCACGTTTCTTTCAGTTTTGAAGACAGGCTGCAAGAAAAAATCTTTCTTCAGACTTGATCATGGCTAATCAGACATTGATATCATGTCAGTTCCTCTCGAGGGTCTCCTGATTTCATTGTGGCGCCCACGTGTAGTCCAGTCTGTGAGGTTGGATCGGGAGAAACCTGTCTGTCTTGCTTTAAGGGGTTGGGCTCCCTCTTTTGTTTCCTCTCTTCCATTATGGAAAAGAGCAAAATGATCTCTCCCATCTCCCTTCCTCTTAATCTTTCTCTCTCCTTCCCCTCCACAGAAATGCCCCCCTCATACTATGCCATCACCTAGCAACTTTGTATGTGTTTGCGTGTAGCAGTGTGAATGATGTGCGCTGTGTGTGTCTGCCTCTTTTCCCCTAACCCACTTTCCCTTGACATGATTGCTACGGCCTCTATTCATATCCTGGCGTTACTAAACCCGATCACGAGTTGGGTCTTTCCCTGCCCAGTGGTTCGGTCTCTCTTTCCTCATTGTGTTATCTCTCCAAGTCACAAGTTTATGAGAAAAAAATCTTTCTTTGTCTACCATGATGTGCCAAACAAGTCAGACGTCTTGCTTTAATGTTTGTCTGGATTTTATGATAAGGACCGAAAGTTTGAGGAAGTACACACACAAACACACCAGGCGACCCACACGAACTCGCTCATATTGTTGAAAGTGACAGTTAATTCAATGGCAGTTTCACTTCTCAAAGTTTCCCTCTGGCACTCCTTTTCCCGTTGGCCTTGTAACATGGCATTTGGCCTTCCGCTGTTCTTGACACACACATACAAAACCCACATCCTGACTTTTAGGTACTGAAACACAAAGGGAACTAATGAGTGCCAAACACCCACTTCATCACACAGCCCAAAATGTGAGAACGATGTTATCGCTTTATACCCCTCCTCCCTCTATCCCCTTTTCTGTTTTCACTCAGGAAGTCTGTGAAAGAACAGTGTGCTGCCCCCCCCCCCCTCCATTGTGTGAGAGATGGTGTGCATTCTCGTGTGTGTGTGCAGGTGAGAGGGATGAGGTAATTAAACAGTGAAAGAGGAGGCCTGTTAGCTGCAGCTCCTGGTGACAGTCCTCCAGAGAGAAGGAAGAGGAGGAGGAGGAGGAGGTGTTGGAGGAGGGATGACGTCATGAGATGTAGAAGTGCTTCAGCTGGCTGCTGCAGTCCGTCTTTGTCATCTTTTATCTCAAAAAGAACAGGAGCAGAGAGGAGAAGCAGAGGGAGGGCGGACAGTGCTGTCCTGCAGTGTTGTCTGAAGTTGTGTATGGCGGCGTTAGGTGAAAATATCCACCAGCCCTGGCTACTGTTGAATCCATCTGACTGTTCAGGAGCCCTTTGATAAGTCTGTGACAGAATAGGAACAGAATCGTCCCCCTGTGGTCGCTACACAACTGCCATCTTCTGAAGGGGACTGTCGTCTCAGCCTCTGTTTTCTCTGTCTTTTTCCTCGGCAAGCTGCAGTGATTTGTTTCCTCTGAACAGAGCGGAGTCGGCCTGTTTGACATTGAGCGTCAGTGTTCAGCGGTGTCGGCTGCCTTCGTCACGGTCGGCTAATCCTGTGTCTGACTGCAGCCTTCGATTACAGCACCACACACACCTGACCACTGCAGTCGTTTTTTAAAGCGTCCATGTGTTTCTTTTGATGTGTAAAGAAGCATAAACCAGGGGGCAAGAGAAAGTGGTTGCTTTTGTTGAATGATGCAGGGAAAAGTGGAGAGAGATGTAACAAGGCCCACGATTCATCCTTTGTCCTTCACCTTATTTGCCCACACCATAACACGAGTACTCTGCAGTGATTGGCTTGCTTCCTGGGGGCTTGTCTCTGCACTAGCCCCTCCCATCCCATACCTCTGCATCATTTGTGTGAATGAAGACTCACGGTTATTATATATGTGCACACCCCACGCTGCATGTGTGTTTACGTGTGCAGTTCCTCCTGAGTGTTGACTCAAGAGTTGACAATTAGCCATCTGCTGTTAGAATTTGGTTACATATCAGTTTGTGTGGAAAAGCATGAAGGCTGTCAACTTGCTGCACTGATTAACTTCCCAGAGAGGTTTGACAGGATTTGACGCAGATTGAGCAAACGGAGCGCGTGTTTTCGTCTGTGTGAGCGATGGGTGGAGATAGGATGTTTAGCCCTTGTTTAGGATGTATACAGATGGCTGAGATTGCTGTCTCCCACCCTCTCTGTCTCTCTGTCCATCTCTCTCTCTCTCTCCCTCCTGCAGTCCACCCTGTGCTGCCCAGCAGTCAGCAGTTTGTTTATGGGACTCTGTTTGCCAAGCTAATCTTCCCGCCTTTCAAGTGGGAGCCAGCAAGCGAACGAGAGAGAAAGAGAGAGAGAAAGGGAGAGAGCGAGAGAGAGAGAGAGAGAGAGAGAGAGAGGGAGGGAGAGAGAGTGCAAGAGTGTGAAAGTGAGTCAGGCAGTTGCAGTAGTTGGAAGGGAGAGAGAAAGAGAAACATGCTCAGAGAAGTGTGTCTGGATTTGTGAATCATGTTTTTGTTTTGAAAGTTTATTTCTGCGTGTTTGCTTGGCTGACTCCCTGATCTACCTGCGTGCGTCCGTCCACCCGTCCGTCTTGCGTGACCTGCGTTCAAGTCAGAGGCCGTTCCAGTAGCTGTACGATCACACAAGGTGCTATGCCGGAGCTGCTGCACCTGTAGCCGAGTTTGCAAGCGAGGAGACGGAGGAGGTGAAAGGGAGGAAGGGCGCTGTGGGTTGGAGCCTCGTCACCCCGGCTCTTGCTGCTTCTCCGCCGACTGGATGGGGGTTCTGGTGTGCTGCGACTGCTTCTTCTATCGGTAGTTAACCAAGTCACTATTCCTCTTTTTGTTTCCTCTCTTGACCTTTCCTTCCCCTTTACTTTTGTTGAGCATTATTGTTGTTTACATCATACTTTGCTTTTAAGAATCCTTCAGCTTACATTGTCAGACCTTGATTAATGTCTCCATCTGACCCCCCCCCCCCACCCCCCTCTTGTCTCCTTCTCATTCACTCTGCTGCTGCGGTTTTGTAGGAGACATTTGAGGACAGTGCTGCTTTAGCAGGCAGAGATTCTGCTGTAGTCAGACACAAGGGGAGTTTGACTTGTGGGAGGGGAGGAGGAGGGAGGGAGTTGAGGACAGAGGGACAGCGATGGCACACAGCCATCCTCCTATAGCTGGCTGAAGGGGAGGTGTGTTACACTGCTGGTTACAGGGTTTGCGAGGAGGGAAGGTTAAGGCTAGTTGAAGTGAAATGGCATGCAGCCGTAAGTCAGCTAGTCAGTCAGGCTTGCCCAACTTTTCCGCTCATCCTCCTGTGTGCCCCTTTGGCTGTGCAGCACTGTTTGTTTGGACACAGTGTTCCCTTGCAAGGGGGCAGGGAGGTGCTTGTTCTTTTTTTTCTGTTTTTGTTGTTTGCAGAGCATTGACTGAACAGACTTTGCTCTTTTTCTCTGGTTATTACTACCTGAATTTACCCTCCGTTTTGATCCCTACCTGCAGCAACTGTCATGTGCTAGAGAGCCCATGCACTCGTATAGCTGGACGTTGTGTTTGAGAGAAAGGCTTGATGATTTAGGTTCGGCTCTCTGGCAGTCAGAGCAGAAAGGATCTGGTTCCCCTCTCTTGTGGTTGTGGGGTTAGCCAGCCTGAGCCTGCCTTAACTGCTGTATAAAGTCTAAAAATAACCTCTCTAAGGAGCATTTTGATGGTGAGGGTAAAATTGTAGCTTTAGCACAGACACACACAGCACAGCTGGATTAGATTAGGCCTTGCTGTGAATCAGAACTTTGTTTACACTTCACTGCTGCTCTTAACATGAATAACGGCCTGCCATTTATGTGTATCTGTGTGTGTCTGTCATGTATCTGCGAGGCCGCACATGTGTTATTTATGGTAGTTCTCAGTGAGATACACACAGAAGCCTTGTGAAGGCAGATGCTTGTGCCAGGAGTACTTATACTCCTTTCTCCCCCAGTTGTGATTGGGGCAGGGGTGGGACCTGGAGAGTGCGTTGAAGTTTCATGGGCTCATTAAGTCAAAATGTGCCGTCACATCTATTTTTAGCATTTCCTCTCCCCTGGCGCCTCCGTCAGCCAATCAGGCGGCGTAGCAGTGATGTTATATGGCTTGATTGATGTGTGTTTTTGCAGGCACACCCATCCAAACAGGTCCTCGTTGACCTCGGGCCGGGCCAGCCCTCTGTCCCCTGGGCTCCGGTGTCTCAGCTTTCAACAGTAGCATTGTGTGGAGTAGAAAGTGCCTGCCAGCACTCAGTCAAACGGCGTCAACTCTAATGTTGGTCATCCTGTTCAGATTGAAGCAATTGAACAGTCTGTCATTGTGTGACGTGAAATAAAATAAAATGGAATTGGCCTTTATTTAGCAGCCTATTTGTATGTTTCTTTTGCACAGTCAGGAATAAAGTGTTTTATGTCCGTTGAATTTAAGCAGGATTCAGATTAAGAAATTTAGTCAACAAATTCAGCCTACAATACTATCATAAATAAATGAAGATTGTTAGAAGCATTTTTCTCATCATACGCATATTAACACATCAAATGACATTATCTGAGCACCTGTTTAAAGGAAATGTTAGACATTTTGAAAGTATGCTTTTTTGCTGAGATTTAAATGAAAAGTCATACAATCAATCAGTGCCACACTAATGAGTGAATGAAGAGGGAGTCAGCTGCCAGTTAGTTTATTTTAGCTTAGCATAAACACTTAATTCAGGAGGAACAGCTAACAAATAAGTGACACGTCATATCTCATTTGTTTCATATGTTGTTACAGGGTTAACTTGAAGAGTCTCTTTGGCAATAGAAGTGGTGATGGTATTGTCTAACATGTGTTCAGGGTTGTGACATTGTTTTAATCTCTGTCTGTTGACAGATTAACCAGTCTGGTTGGGATTTAAGTGTCAGTCTTTCTTTATAGAGACTGAGAAAAACATGTATTCTTCCAGTAACTAATTGATGACTATAAAAACGTTATAGGTGGGAAGGAAGTATGACATCGTGGTGGGCGTGCTAAAAGCCCCTTTGCCAGTGCGATGCAATGACAGGCTGGCAAATAATACCGCCTGTCTCCATTCAAACAGAACTCTCAGTATTATTAAAGATCTAGTTGGCACAGAGTATGAGAGAGAGACTAAATAAGTAAGAGATATAAAAATGGAGTAACCAACATAACATTTTCACTGGCCTCCATGCTGCTTTCTATTGTTTACTAACCTGTTTTTCCAGCTGATCAGTGACATTGAATGTGACACATAGGGAAAAAAAAACAACAGAAAGGCATACTCGTCTGTTGTCGAGCAATTTCATGGTCTAATGGCAATAGGAAAGCATCCTATCGCATTTCTTAAATAAAACAAACATTAAATAATAGTGCATACATGCACTAATTTTGATGGAAAAGGGGTACAAGAAAACACACACAAAGTACCCAGGTTGTAATCTCTATCTATGTAGATTGTCACATGTGAATGTGTTCTCACACACAACAGCAACTTTGCTGGATCAATTTTCCAGGGCCTCCTCCAACACAACAGTCCCGAGGCAACAACCACAGTTTGAGTTGAATCCTGGGTCAAGTTCTTATTCATCATTAGTCCATTTTCTACCCAACACGCGCACACACACACACACACACACACACAAAAAATAACGTCAAAAGCTGTGGCCATCATTTCTCCATGCACAATTGCAGTATGAATGAGAAAATCCAATGTTCCCCTCCGTTATGAGGTTTAATGTTTCTGTACCCGTATGTATTGCTGTTGATGTGTTGCTGGAGAGCAGGCACATTTAGACCTGGAGACTCCATCACATGACAGAAGCGTGCGTGTGTGTGTGTGTGTGTGTGTGTATTTGCTCTTAGTGCATCAGCTGGTAAACTTCATGATGTGTGGTGGTGTGGAACAATAGTTCTGAGTGTATCATCCTACTGTGTGTGTTTTATTAGCAGAGCAGGCCATACTGTTTTCCATGTGTCTCTCGTTAGGCTATCTTTGGCAGGCCTGGCTGTCTCCACAGAGCTGAGGCGTGCAGCTCAACAAGGACACTATTCTCCACCAACAAACCCCACTCTCGCTCCCTTCAGCCCAGCAGACTCCTTCCTCGCGTGCCTGACAGTCACTCAGATGGGGCTGAATTGAAGCTTAAAATGCTCCAGTCTTTGAGGAAAGTTGGGCTGCTTAAGCTAGCTAAATCATTTTCAGTTAAAAACTTAGCCTGGAGGAATTGGACGCCATCATTTCCTGTGGCTGTTGCACTATATAATCAAGCTGTTTTGTTATTCTGGCAAGATGTTTAACTGAACAGCAACATAAATCCTTTCATTTTTAAAAGAAAGTTTGATGGTCGGTTGAAAATCAATTTCTTGAAAAGAACTCTTTGAAAAGTATTGTTCTGCTAAATTTTGATTCTGCTTTGTTTCTCTTGTAACCCAACTTGCTGGTATTATAATCAAACATTATACCACCCAAACTGCACCTAAACAAATGGGGCATGCAGTCCAAAAATCAACCAGCAGGATTCAGTGGTACTTGCTGCACTGATATAATAGACACTCCCTATTACTCATCATTAAGCTAATGGCTGCACTCGGATGTGCACACGTCAGAACTTGCGTCAGTACAGTTTAGATCTGTTAATAACCTCTCTGGTGTGGATCTTTGTTTTTGGATTTCCTCCCCTAGTTACCCTAGATCTGGGAGCTTGAGGAGGCTTTCACATCAGGGACTCAGGTCCAGATTCCAGTACAGTTTACCCCAAAGTGTGGTTAATTTGATTAGTGTGAACACTACTTTGCTCAGGCACAGTATGCCGATCCGTGCCCGAGTCCACTTCGTACTTGTGCATGGTACAAATCAATAGTTCCGACATGAAAATGCCCTGAATGACTTATTCAGTAATTATAAGGAACAGATAAACCCTGCCCAAGGTGTCTCATTCACTTGATCCTGTCAGGACACTAGCTGCTGGTCAGTGACATACAGTATACAAGGTTTGTCAGTCTTGTCTTGACTGTCCTTCTCTACTTTCACCTGCCCTCCAGTCACTGCGGAGGGCAGACCTCACACACGGGGCCAGTTACATAACACAGACTGTGTGTGTGTGTGTGTGTGTGTGTGTGCACGTGTGTTTTCAGGAGCAGTCTAGTCCTGCTGGCTCAGGAGATGGAGAAAGAGATGGCCTTGCACTAACCTTACCTCCACATTTAGATCCACACAGTCAGCATGCACGCATACGCAGCCCCGCACATGCTATAATACAAAAGCACTGGACGTCTTTGCAGCTCCTAAAACAACTTAATTAAGGTAAACATATTCAGAAAAGTGAGCCGTAATAGATGTTTAGGACACCTAATCAGTGCTGATCAGCAGAGTAAAAGTTGTCTTTTGTGAGTCAGCAGGTGCCCTGTACGCATGGAAAAACTCACAGCTGCTCGGTGGCTTAATTGGCAAGTGGAGAATGGCTTCATTGTGCTTGGCTCAGTTTGAAGGTTGGTCAGGTGGCCGGAAAAGGTTTAGACAGAATTCTGTATCAAAACAACGGGCCTGGAGGAGTTTTGTATGTGCTGTAAAGGTAGCAGGGAAGTTGGATGTAGCAGTTGTTGCAGCAGCAGCCCACAGTTTCACAGTGCTGCCTCTGGGAATGGGAGGCCCATTTGAAAGGGAGACAGGAAGTAGCTGGGCGCCTCACTTCCTGTTTGTCGTGTTTATACCAAGTGAGAGGGAGAGGGAGGGGTGGTGCAGCCTAATTGAACGGAGAAGGTGGTGGTGAGTAGGTAACACCTTCCTTATTCGCTCTTTGTTTCAAACTAAAACACACACACACACACACACACACTTCCCTGCATAGCTGTGTAATTGCCTCTGTGCTGCAGTGCCTTTGGCAGCTATGCCCCCTCATTTGTTTCAATTATCTACCATCTGACATGGCGCTGTTACCAAGGATAGACAGAAGAGGAAGGCAAGAAAAAAACAGACAAGGAAAGTTTCAAGCAGCCTGAAGAAACACAGCTTTATTATGTGCAGATTGTCGTATTTCACACATTGAAAGCGCAGCTGGATCCTGCTTACGTCATGTTCAGATTCGTGAGTCACACACATTTAACTGTCGTTGTGAGACTATCTTTAATCAGAGTGTAGCAGTGGTGAAGAGGCTGCTCGAGAGTGAGCAGGGAAGCTGCACAGTGCTGACTCCAGCATGTTCTGAGGTGACGTCCGTAACATTTATTATGTTCGCTTGCAGAACTTGGAGGCTGCCGACCAAACGAGGACAAACCTCAAATACCCTTTTGTATTACTGGAGCTCCTCTGATCCCTTCCAATGTGTTATCACCTTCAGTTGCAGACTCCATTGTTAAAGTCTTGTGTTGCAGACAGATGTGCACACTGCACTAGCAACCCTCCCATCCCCCTCTAGGGGAGATGATGTCACTGCATAAGCTCCTCTTCTCAGGTGGGAGTCAGTTACTCCTCTAAGCCAATCAGAGGCTTGTTTACACCTGAATCCCCTGGCGAGAAGACACACACACGCTCAACTTCATAGTGTTAAGAGCCGCTGATCTCATCTGCTCATAAAAAGGGTCAGATTTTATTGTTCCCGCCACAGCCTCATCTTTTACCGTAGGAGGTATTACATCTGTGGAGGGCGGAGGAAAATGTGAACATCAGCATGTCAGTGCACTGGAGGGGCACACACAAGTCCCTGCTCTCGCTGCTCCAAGGACATCTATTGATTTGACCTCTCTTGTGTCTCCTTTCTATCTCTTTTATTTTCCCATTCTGACACCGGCAGCAGCTGCCGACACCCACTTCCTTTGCTCGCTCATTGATGCGCCATCTGTAGACAACAGGCATGCTTTTTGTTTGGTAGCATATGTGACGGTGAGGATGTGGAAAAAGTCGGCCCGTGTACACATAATAGTATTGTTTCCCTCGTGTGTGATAAGATTGTGTATTTGTGCATCTTTTCCCCCTCAGCAGACTGACACAGGACATGCTCAGGACATGATGTTTCCTCCATGTAAGTCACTGACGAAGGGCAGGGCTTCGCTGTGGTTTCACTGTCATCTCAACAATGCCCTCAAGGGGCAAAACATGCATGGCTTTATCCAGGAATTTCCATAACATTTGCTGCCTCTTCTCTTTGTCTAAGCATCCCCTTTGCTCCCTAGTACGCCCCTTCCTCTCCTCTGTTGTGGCCCAGACACATAAACACATGACGCCATCGCAGCGTCTCACCTAACAACAAAGCTCCGCCTTTGCCGTCTTTCGAAGACATACACACTGTGTGTTTTCCCCTCGAATAGTCCCCTGAGACTGATATTTACTGACATCTCTACATGATCTGCTGTCATAGCTAATTACCAGAATACTATAAAAAGTTAATCTCAGCCCGCAGCCCCTGTGTGTCGTCGGCACTCTGTGTGATGGGACTTGTTGTGGGCTAACTATCACTGCTCCTTGTTTTTTAACTGTTGTGTGGTTGCAGTGTTATTGTTGTTGTGGGTGGATATCCATGAGGGGCAGCGCTGGTGGATAAATCATGCCCGCATGCCTGACAAGTATCTTTGTTAGAGAGATCGGACGTCACCTGTGTTGCTACCTGCCACACACACACACACACACTAACATAGGAACTGTGTACACCTCGAAGCTGGTTAGAGGTTTAAATACACACACCAACTTCCTATAGGGAGCTCCAACTCACTCATATTTTCCACCAGGTTGTTTTTTTGGTTTTTTAATCTCTTGGCCTCCTTGAGTCACATGCTTGTCTTCATCTCTTTGCCCAATCCCGGGTGTGACCGCTTCCTGCGCCTTCATCCCCTGTGTTAATCAAGCTCACACAATGGACCAGAGTTTCCTCTGTTAATCAGATGGTGGCGAGATCTCGTCTAGTCATCAGGAGATGAGGTGTTTTTGTTTGTCTTCTTAGGATTTGGGGGTAAATTATCATTATTAAAAAGAAAGAGGTTCTATTTTCTTAAATTTTTAAGATGCTGTCCTCTGTTTTTACTTATTACTTATAAGTAAAAACAAGTTAAAACAAGTTAAGTTTTTACTTATTACTTATTTACTTATAAGCCCCTGAGTCATTACTATTTAAAAACAGGATGCACTCTGGAGCGGTGTTTTTAAATTGGATTAAAGATAATATATGTTAGTGTATTTGATTATTGTTTTTAATCAAGCACCTTGTGAACTGTGATACTCAGAGAGAATGTGTAAGCAGCACTAATTATTTTTTGCACCTCTCATTGGTGTGTGTGTGTGTGTGTGTGTGTGTGTGTGTGTGTGTGTGTGTGTGTGTGTGTGTGTGTGTGTGTGTGTGTGTGGGCAGGGAGGCACTGGCTGTTCTCTTCTGTGAAAATGTCCTTGTTCTCTCTGTTTGACCGTGCGGTTGTTGTGATAAGCAGAGCAGCAGATGTGAGTTGGCTGTTTTGAAAGCCGACCAGAGTCTCGGAGAGCCTCTGCCGCTTTGACGACTCCAGCGATGCTCTCCCTAGATAATGGCTACTGTATGAAATGCTCGGGATCTGATGGACACATCATGTTCGCACACTCACATCTGCCGGGAACAGTGTCATTGAGGTGGTGCATGGACACGAGTGTTTTCTAAGAAGCCCACGTCATTAACAGAGATGAGATTTGAAGGAAATCTGACAGTTGAGGAGGGCCAACACAGGAGATGGGGACTAAATTAACTTTCATCATTAAGGAAACAACATTGCTATAAATGTATTAAATGTATTAAGAGTTTGTCTTCTAGTTTCCTTGTTTTTCTTCATTGTTTGTAAGTGTGTTTACAGCAGGTACTGTTGCATATACAGAGAGTTCTGATTTTTAAAAACCTGCTCCCGAACCGGAACCGCAACTGCTCTGCTGCCTGTGCATGCAACCAATTAATCCACATGACCTGACCCACAGACACAACATCCACCGCCCGACCTAAAACCACAAATCCTATAATAACAATGTGCTGTGCAAATAATTGGGTAAGGCAGCACGTCTTGAGTGATCATTTTGGGGCATGTCATGCATGTGAAACTAAGATATTATATTTTTAACTAAAGGTATTTCAGGAAATACTTAAAAAAACATTTTATTGCATATTCTTACACTATTGAGCAACACATTTCCATAGTTTACATGCCTGTCAGTACACACCTGATAGAAGCGACGCTCATATTCTAGCTGGCACAGAAGTTGGAGCAGACACACAAAAACAGCATTCAGAGGATAAAACCTAAAAAAATTTTTAAATGATTATATCCTCTAAATATTAATATATTTATCATTCAACACCTGCAATCTGATCTGTTCTTTTTTTCACCCAGAACTTAACCCGGAAAAGAAATGAAGAAAAAACATCTTCGAACCACCTTTTTCGTGGGTTACCCCATATTGTTATTTTTCTAAATATTTTAATTAAACTCTATTTATTAGTAAATTAATAAATAGACAAATAATAAATACTCTATTAAACTTTTTCCTTAGTCGATGTGAGGCTCTAAGGACAGAGGGATGTTGTATGCTGTAAAGCCCTCTGAGGCAAATTGAGTTTTGTGAAAATAGCTTTATAAATAAAATTGAATTGAATATATTGCCCACCTCTATTTAGACCTGGTTATGAAGTTCCATGTTTTCAGGGTTAAAGAGCAAACAGGGCGAAATAACTTGAACACCAACTTCGCTGTTAGCTCACACACCTGACAGTCAGATGCAGTTGTGCTGTCTGCTCATGCAGGAAATGGAGACCTTTGCCCTGGGAAAGGGGTCCCCTAAACCTCTCCTTTGATCCCTCATCTCTGCTTGTTATTGTTTGTATCTCAGGCGCTGAGTGAATGCAGGCTCCGTGCACGGGTTATGTAATATACCTAGAAACAGCTTGCTGTGCGTTAAGGCGCGGGCTAATGCAATTTGACTTGTGCTCTTTAGGCAGCATGTTGATCCTATCAGCTGGTTTTTAAATCATTATCGTTTCTGCTGACGTAATGACTTCTTTGATTTGGATTCAGGTTGACCTCGGCATGATGCTGTGTCATACCTGTCTTTATGTAATAAAGATTTCAAACATTTCTGGCATAGCTGCCTCATTTCATTGGCCACGCTCTGTTTGAATCGGAGAGTGATATATGTCGACACGGTCACTCAAGCAGAGATGTCTGCTCAACATCAATCAGTCACTCATTTCCCACTGTAGTGCAATTTGAGTAATTGGCGCTGATGGCCCGACAAACCTACTTAAGCGTCCATGATAAAGGGACATTCTGTACATTTAAGCCCATGTGTGTGAGCCTGTTTCGGGAAGCGCTATAGGCTCCATCCACATTCCCCTCGGTAGGAAATCTGTGACTAAATGCCCTCACTTAGGAGTTAATGAGCTGCATCAGGGCGGGCAAGACTTGGAGCAGAAAACAGAAAGCCACCCAAACTGTGTCCATAAACCCCACACCCTCCTCTTTATCTCTGCATCATTTGCTTTTAAGACCTACCAAAAGCCCCCACAGTGCTGTCTTTGTGTGCTCTGCTTCTGACCCATCGTCTCAAGACCCCCTTGTAGACTTTGCAGTTCAACTATTTTGTAGCAGCGTTTGATGTGTCTGAATTTTTGCCTCACCGTCTGGCCTGTCGGAGCTGTTGTTCAGTGTGAGTGTGTTGTATATTTTCCACTCTGATCTACTCTTTGCTGCTTGCTTCTCCTTAGACACACTTGGAAATCTACCCTGACATTGCTCTCTGGTTTTGTTGTTTTTTTATTTTTATTTTTTCTCCTTCAGACCATGAAAAGAGCAGTTTGTTAATCCTGAAGCCCCATCCTGTGCAAATATGGGCGCTACCCAAATCCTTTTCCCGGCACCTCCTCTTCGTTACGTCCATATATCCCTGTATTCCATGATGGTCTTTCTCCTCCATCCAGCCCCCTCCACCTTATTCTCTGCTGCTCTCACACTCACTCATTCATACACAGACTACCTCTTGTGCTCCTGAGCAAACAGAAGCATATGTTTGGCCAAAGCTCCCTAAGCACCCCTTCTTTACGTCACAAACCCCCATCATCTCTCCGCCAACTCTCACCTGTATTTTTTAGAGTTTCACACTTTGCTTTCTCTGATGTTCTTTGTGTTACTCAGCAGCACCAGTAGTGGAAAGTAACTCATTAAGTTTTACAGTCTTCAAAGGATGCTGGCGTCTATAAAGTCAGCATAGTGCTGGTTTGGTCTCAAGTGTCACACACACACACACACACACACATACTGCATCCACGCCCTTATTATAAAACCTGGGATGGAAAAGTGGAATGGAAAACTCAGTCTAGCTTTGAGGTTGTGTAAGTTTCAGACAGTGTCTGCAGTGAGAGGCCTTTTCCAAGTGTGGGTACTGTTTGTAGTGATGAAGTTCACTCTCAGCTTTTATCTTATTCAAATGCAAAAAGAAAGAGTTTTCATTGCATTTTCAACTTCTCTCCAGGGCCAGGTTGCTGCTCTTAAGGTCTCAAAATGTACCTTCCCTTACTTGATGTTAAAAGTATGCCCACCTACATCCTTTTCCAGTAGGTGGCAGTGTTGTTACTCACACCTGCATTGTCTTTTGATGACCGTGTCTGTGTCTGTGTATGAGTGTGCGCCACACATAAAACAAGGAATGTTCCTCTCTCTCAACCCCGGCACTAAAGCCAAACTCTGCACTCTGTTGTGTTACACTGTAATCTGTTAGTAATGTTTTGGTTTGGTTCAGAAATGTTCAGAATTTTATCTGCAGTTGGGTGATCAGCAGATTTAGTGTATGTGTGTGTGCGTGTGTCCTTACTTCAGTGCCAAGGTTATCGTAATCTTCCCAGAAAAAGCCACATTCTTTTCCTTTTTTGAGGTTTATTACAGTTCTGGGAAGACTTGCAGCCTTCAATTACCTTTTCTGTTTCCTCTAGCAATGCATAAGAGCATAACACATGCACACCTACACTTATATGCAAGTATAATATTTCATATATCATGACAGCCATCAGTTTGAGCATCCAGCATTTTAGATGAGTAGTCTTTAAAGTACTCTGTAAAATGGTTATATGAACAAATCCAATTCCACGACAAGTACTGATAAAGATCATGTGATGTGATCAAAAACTACAGAACAACTACTAAATGGACCATGTGGTGAGATTGTTTTTCTCTAATCCTGTCTCCAAAGTCAGGAATGAACTTGGACTGTGAGGACATAAGTGGCACTCACATTATCTTGAATCCTCTTACGACCTGGTTCCCTCATCTTCTGTCATATGGTAGAAATAATTATATAAGTGCGCAGTGCACCCACTTCCCCATACTGTCTCTGTGCCTCACTCCCCTTTGTCATGTGACTCATCTCATGACTTTGATGGAGCAACCTTAGCAGGACAGAAAGCCTAATTACCATTCCCCTTAAACCCGCTGGCCTGTGGACAAAGTCACATTCTGGCCATGCTGTAAACACCTGTGATGCCGCAGCATGTCACAGGTTACTCTAGAGGTCAGCCAACTCACCTGCCTCTTCCCCCTTGACCGTTAATCTGTAACCTCATCAGTTCCTTCACCATTATGTCTTAGCTGACCTTGCACCTGAGCCTTGGGGCTCATAGCTCTGTGTGTGTGTGTGTATGTGTGTGTGTGTGTGTGTGTGCTCTTACACTTGACAGACAGGTGTTTGGCTGCCCAGGTGGCGAATTATGGGATAGATAGAGACTCTCCCCTGTTAAGGAATGTAGGGAGGAGGAGTGCAGCAGGCAGCCAGGGCATGCTGTGACAACCTCCTACACCGAGCCAAACTTTTTCACTCCTCTCCTCTCATCCTAACTTCTGTTATTACTGTCGTTTACTCTCAATTTTCTGTTTTGTTTTTTACTTCCCTGCTCCTCCAGTGCCCTCTCCTCATCCCTCTCAGTTAACTAACTGCTCCCCCTTTCTCACTTCCTTCCTCCTCATCTGTTGCCCTCTCCCATTTCATCCTTTCTCTCCTCTTCATATTCCATTCTGGCCCATTCCTGCTGATATGATAGTGGCTAATCTAAGCAGTATCCATGGAGATGGTGATTTATAAACGTCTGGACATGCGTCTGGTATTTCTCATCTCCTGTCTTCCATCTTGCTTAAAGCTCTCTCTTCCTTCAGTCATAAACTAGTCAGAACATGGCCTCCTGTCTTTCAAACATACCTGGCGACTCTCTCTTCCCTTTTTGAAATGGCTCCAGTGCCAGAAAATATGCAGAAACGGTTTAGCATATCAAAATCCGATCTAACCTGATTTGTAATTGGATTATGAGTGCAGTGGCAATTAGGCAGTCGACTATTTCCCCTTTGTGCCATTGCTGCTGTTAAATGGAGCATGAAAAGAATATGTTTGCTCATGAAATGTACACATCTAACTCTCAAACAAGACATGCCAAGTCAAACCAAACTTTTTAGATCTCCTGCTCTTGACCTCCTTTAGTTCACAATTTGTGTAGTTTTCTTTCTCAGTTCTCCTCTTCCCTCCTTTGTTTAGCCAGGCTGTGTGTGCAGAGAGCGATGGCATGTCTTTGCATGCAGCCCTTCCCCTGCAGGAATGCAGAGCAAAGGAGAGATGAAGCCAGGGAGAAAAAGGGGCGCAAATGCAAAGAGAGAAATAGGACTTCAAGGCCTTAAAGGTGAAAATGAGTGAAAAGACTGAAGAAAAAACATTAATAACATATCTAAAATGCCACATATACTCTGTCAGGAATCTAACAGCTGTGATAATAGCACTGGTGTTGACTGCACAGTGTGTAAGACAGGAGTGTCCTTCAGAGAGGAGGCATGAGCACCTTATAGAGGCATGATAAGAAAAAGTCAAAAGGTTCAGCAAGTCTTTTGAGAACAGAGGTACGCTCATGCTTTCCAAGTTTGGTGATTTATAATTTGGCCCAGGTTTTGTCCTTTCATGCATAGACACACACTCAACAGTCACTACATATTGTTCAGACAACAGGATATGGATGATAAGAAGGTAAAGTCGGGCCTGGCCTGGCTGATTTGCCTTTTTAGGGATCAACTCATCAACTATATTTAAAGGAGAGGGTGGCAATTATTTTTTGCTGCAATTAAATATTTTTGCGTGGCAGCAGAAACAGCACTCTGTTGTCTAATTGATGAGGTGCTGGTTAGGTCGCTGGGTTCAGTGTGCAGAGTGTCTCCTGGCCCTGCTGACCTCTATCCGGGCCTATAGAAAACTCCCAGGCACTAAAGACCTTCAGTCTGCACTGTTTTCACTGGCTAAGACCTTACCTAAACATGCTACACCACTCCCACACACCCACAACGCAATGCCAACCGAAGGTCTTACAGAGCAACTTGGAGCTGCTCTTTTTCATTTATTCATTCTAGTTTTAACACGGTTGGCCGCCTGACCCGTCTGTCATTTTGAGTCTGGCGATGATTGGCTGGAGATCAGCTTTGGTAGGGCAGGGACTGAGCTGTTGCCAGGCCCCAAGGCGCATCTGCTGCGGTTGTGACTCATCTGCTGCTTGCCTGGAATCAGTGTTTTCTTAGTCTCAAATAGGTGGAATGTCCGCCGACTTTCAGACCCAACCTGTTGGGCCGGCCATCCATCTCTCTTGGCAGTGAAGAGACCGCTGCAGGGAAACACAGTTTGTCAAAAATGCCCTACTTATGCAGAAAGCTTTTAATGTTTTTATGTGCATGTTGGAGTAGCTTTAACAGTCCAGTGTCTCATTGATTTATCAGTCCAAAGTTTTGTTCTTGAGTGTTTAACACACCAGCATCACATATTTCTTTCAGTATGCAGTAGTTCTGCCTCCTAACTGGTGCTTTATAACGTCAGCACTATAATGATTTGAATAACTTACTTCTTTTTTTTCCACTGCAGTCTTTATTTTCCTCTTGTTATCTGTTGGCCTGATCAGATATTGCTGTAGTCTTTTCTCATCAGGGTAAGACATGACACATCCATCAGTCACAAGACCAGTGACGTTGCAGCGTTTCCATAAACTGACTTTATCTCTCCTCCTCCCCTCTTTTTAATGAGGGATGTGTTTTCTAATCAAATCTGGGCCTTTGTCTGTATCTCCAGGGCGGTTGTCTTTTGATGAGGTTAGGATATTTGAAGCAGCTTGTTATTACTGATATACGTGTTTAGGCTACAAGGGTTCAGTCATTTAATTTGAAAATTTAAGATCTTTAATTCTCCTTAGAGTTCTTATGTAACCCTTTAAGTTTTAAACCTCAAGGTATTCCTCCCCCACAAACAGATGAGTATGTAGAACAGCTGGGGTATATGTAGTGCCAGTAAACATCTGGTTTTGTGAGAGCAGGTGGCAGATGAGTGATGCCATGTCTTGTCTGCTCAGTGGAAGGGAACTTTAAGTGTGACGTTAGCAGAGAAGAAAGAGTAAACCTCTGTCCCCCAGACGATGGTATGTGGCCGATGGTTTCCATTCACGTCAGACGTTGGTTGTGTAAGAGGGTCGAGCAGCTCAACGGCACCGACTGCTCTGTTAGCCTGGAGCTCACATAACACAACTAACTACAGGTGTGACTACATATTACCTGTTTAACCAAAGAAAAGGCAGCTTTGTGTTAACAGCATCCTGCTCTTTTTAACTGTCATGCCTGGCTTGTTAAAGCACATTAAAGTTCGGGACAAGCCCCAGTGATCTTGAATGGATGTCTTCTATTTTCAGTGACTGCACAGAGCCAATAGTTAGGAGCAAATTAATGGAAAGTTCCCTGAGCACGGGATTTCCATTCCAGCAGCACACTGCTTCCTCTTGGGTGGTCACAAGTAGCACATGAGTACTTCATATATTAACTGTAACAACAATTTTACTCTATAGTTAATCACATTACACTTTGTATACACTATATTCATTTAAGTCTATATGTTTGATACTGGTGCCAGTAGGGCTGCAACTAATGGTTATTGCCTTAAAAGATTAATCTGCCAGTTGTTTTCAGGATTAATCAATGAATTGTTTTGTCTATAAAATGCTAAAAAAAAAATGTGAAAAATGCTCATCAAAATCTTCCCAGAGCCCAAGGTGACGTCTTCAAATTGCTTCTTTTGTCCAACCAACGGTCCAAAACCCAAAGACTCCTCATTTATCATCGTAAATGACACAGAAAATCATTAAATTCTCACTGTTGGAATCAGTGGAGGCTGGAATCAGCGAATGTTTGACATTTCTGCTTGACAAATGAAACAATCGATTATCAAAATAGTTGGTGATGGATTTTCTTTTCATCGACCAATTGATAAATTGACTAATGATTACAGCTCTAGGTGCTGCTATGATACCAGAATATAGACACCGTAATTAGTTTTCTGATATGATACTTTAGTAATAAGAAACATTTTACAAAAAAAAACTTTGAGAGGCCAAATTCTCAAAAGTGTTGTCTGCAGCTGTACAAGAGATTTTTTTAAATAAACTAAAATAAAACTGGCAAGTTTTGGTTAAAATCAGAAACATTTTGATTAAAAAAAGGGGAAAGTTTAGAGGATTACAACACTGACCAGACTTTAGATAATGGTTTGCAGTACAGTTTCCAATACTCAGGGTTGCAGACATATTTCAGTTGCTATTAAAAAAAGTCGATTGACTTTTTATTATCAGCTAACTACTCTGACACCTGGTCACATGTTCCTGGTATCCAAGCTCTGGTACAGTTCAAGTTTGAAGCGATATACTGGCACCAGTTCTGGTTCTGATACTCAGCTATTACTAAAAAAACAAAAAAAAACGGACAAGGCACAGAAAGTATTGCAGCAAATCAGAGCTGCTGCCATTGCCGGCCTCAGAGCTCTGTTGTTGGCTTTCAGGCTTAGTGGCGCATTGAACAAATTACACCACTTGTCTAAAACTAATGTTCTCACCCCACTGTGCTGTCAAGTACCAAAATTTGGCACGATTGATTTAATGTAAATAGGTACCTGGGAGTACCTTAGTAATTTTGTCAGTACTCTAAAAGGTTCCTAACCCTAATGTGGACCCCCTGAACCAGCTCAGTCACTAGCCTGCTTACACAGACGCTGATTTAGTTGTTCACTTATTTGTGCGCGCTCACACACACTGTACCACACACACACACACGCCTACATATGGCATACCCCTCTCCCCTCCCTCTCTTTGCACTGCTCTCTGTATTGTTTATGGGCCAGGCAGGCTGATGCTATATTTAGCTGCAGGGGAAAAAGTCAGTGCCCTGTTCTCATCTCTCTCCCCTCACCCCCTGCTCCTCACCACTGCTACCACAGCAGGAGCCTCTCACTGGGCCCCTGAATCACCCAACTCCACCCACCAAACCCCAGTCCGGTGCGCAGAGGCGCCTGTCGGACCCTCTGTACCTTTGATTCTTCCAGATAATTTCTGTGAATCACATGGGGGCTTTTAAACATAAACAAGCGGCGCCTCAGAGGGTCCAACAGTCCACAGTAAACATGCTCCACCAGCATGTCTGCAGACACTTCACACACCTTTGCACGCACAAATTACACACTCCCATACATACACGTGTTTAAGCACAGTCCTCACATACAACACCCTCGCAATCTCTTTTATCGTCCTCACTCGTCTTCTTGCACCCACCCACATACAAGGAGTGCACATAGCTCCACAGATCCCATAGATTAGTGCGTCTTTGTGTGTGTTCATGCTGCAGCAGCCAGCCGGTCCAGTATTTCTCACATCTGCTGCTCCACCACGGCCGCACAAATTTTGGTCTGAGGAGACAGAGAGGAAAAACAGAGTTGTTGAAGAAGAAAGGGAGACAATGAGAGGGAGAGGCGAGTAAAACAAACCAAGAAAGGGAGGAGAATGTGTGAAGGGAGGAACAGAGGAGAGAATAAGAGAGGACATTTGTTGAGAGGCAGTAATTAGAGGGAAGAAGGGCGAGGGAATGATGGTGCCTTAACACTTGTTGTAATCTTCTCATGAGTCGCTCGACTCCCAAAGTTAATTTACACTTCATTTTGTACTTAGTTGTTGTTGGCTCAGCTTTTTGTTGACAATTTAATTAGAACTGTCGTTGTACTCTTCAGAATAAGTCCTTTATATAAAACGTCTAAAATTACAGTTATGAACAATTCCCTCACCCCACAGACACACACTGAAACTTCTTGATATTTCTGAGAATCTGCCTTTTGCTCTCAAACTGGCTTTGTTTGATTATCTCGTTGTTTTCTTAGCTTTGACATGTTTGAACGTGACATGACTGCTGCCAGCCTGTCATGGTTCGACTCCAGGTGAAGTTCAGAATCAACACAGGAATGTCGCCCTACAGTCTCTGCATGCACGCCGTGCTTAAACGGTTCTCACATAGAAAGAAGTGACGCACTGTGACAATAAACACACACACACTTTTAACTGCAAGTCATTTTTAAGCTCTGTCAAAGCAGTAAACCTGTTGTTGTTTTTTTGTTTTGTTTTGTTTTGGTTTTTTTTCTTTTTCCTCTTCTTGTTTCATATATTGACTTTTGTTTGTTTGTTTTTGTTAACTAATCAAACATTAAAAAAAAAAATATTTTTGGATATTAAAATATATTTTTAGCCAAAACTGGCAGATTACAATGACTTTTGCTCCTGTGAAAATATAGAAAAATATATATATATATATATATTATATATAAGAGTGTTTTGACAAACAATCTTAAATGTAGGTCCACAAACTAGCTTTTTTTTGTTTAAGCTTGAGCTTTTATTTAATGCTATATATTTTGGTCTAATAAACCAATACAGTAATTGCAACATTTTCTGTGGAGCTACTAATAATGTTGACTTTTATATCCTGTGCTGTCGTTGTAAAGTCATGTTTATGTAAACCTGTTTTATAGCAGGAATATAAAATGAAGCAACACCTTTTTGTTTAATTGTAGTCCCCAGTTAATAGCTGACCACCTGTTGCTACATTGTAACTACACTGAGGGGAGATGCGTGTACCACGTCCACATGGGCAGACATTGACGTCACCACAGCCCGCCCTTCGAGCCCTCTCCTCTCCGCTGATTGGATGACAGGAGGCAGAGAAGGAGGGCCTTCTGCAAAGACATGACAAAGTTTTTCTTTTTGCTGTGTAGTAAGTCAGCTTCAGACAGATCAAACCCTGGTTGTAAATCGGACAGACAACTTTTGAGTAATCTGGAGCGGTGATATTTTGACCCCATACCTTCATGTTTTAAACTATGGTCGGAGATTATTGCTCCTTTTCTGGAGATAAAACGGACATGCACTCTCAGAGAAACTCCAAAAACGGACTAAGTTGCAAAATGGTGCTTCAGGCAGTCGGAAAAGTGCTAAGGTAAAACTCCGTGCTTGTTTTAAACGTGACATTGTCGTGTTTGCGAAGTGGAGCTTTTAGTAAATATACCTTTTTATATATTTTTATGAGGCATGGACTGTTCGTGAGAATAATATATTACTTCTATTAATATGTCATGTAATGTTGCTTTCACTATACAAACCAGAAACTGTGAGTGTGTGTTTGTTTTTGTTTTACAATGTCGTATTTCTTCTTCAGCAGTTATTACAATTTTATAGACGTCCAGTGACTTTGACATAGATTATAATCTGAAAACGTGAGACTGCCCTGCCAAAGAGCACATGGAAAAGTCATTAGTTTATGTATAAGTCTGTTTCACTGCGCCTCTGTATCTCGGCCGGAAAGATAAGCATCTGTCTCCTCTCGGCAGTATAGCTGGTGTATTGGGACCCTCTGGTTCCGGGGTCACAGCAATTTACCAGCCGATGGTGGAAGACGACTAACCCAAATGCCTCATTCCTCCTCCTGCAGCTCTCATTAACGAGACTCAACAAGAGCAAGAGAAATGTGACACTGCCTCTTCATCTATGCTAATAAATTATTAAAGACGCCTGCTAACGTTTTAGCAAACGCATAGGAAAATTATTTTAAATCAGGGCTCCATTTTTCTTTAGCTTGATAGAAATGGATAAAGAGTAAAATGGTCAAAGTTGAGTATAATAATAATCCTGATTGAAACCTTTATCAGAGCATCTCATTCACACTGTAGGTTACAGTGTAATGCGAAAAGCAGGCGGAAATATGTTAAAGACATTATTTAGGGCTGCAGATGAACATCAGATTGCCCGGTGTTTTCTGTGACTGTTTAATAAAATGTGCTGGGTAAATACATTATTTTAGCCGCCACGTAAAGGCCACAGTGTGACCGAGCAGACATAAGACTTAAAGAATGCATGACCCAAATAGGAGTGTTAGCAGTGTGTTTATGTGTCATACAAAATGCCAGAAACAACAACCCCATTCATGATTAAACTCTGTGATGAATCAATACATTCAAGATGAAATACTACTGTCACAGCAGTTGTGAATAAGGCAGATATTACACCGAGTTTACGAATGTGTGTTTTTGTGTCACGTGAAGAAGACATTAGTGTGCTCCTCCAGGGGGACACTAGTCCTGTTATTAATGCTTTGATGAAGTTTCCTCTTACCTTTCAAGTCTGGTGACAGGTGTGTTTTCAAGCAAGAGCCCCAAGGGCACATGCCTCAAAACCTATTGTCGTCTGTGAAGATGTGGGGAGTGTTAATGAGGAATATATCCACCATCTTAAGATCTCTTAACAGATAATAAGCAGGATGTAATGGACGCAGCAGCAGAGAGTGTTATTGTGCAGTGTGTTTGTCTGTCGCAAGAGCTGTGACAGGTAGAGACAAGTTCTGCTGCTCCTTTTTTTTTTACGGGGAACTCAACTGCCATACCTACTGAAGAAATCAGCTGGTTAATAAGGAAGTGCGTCTTAAAGGTTATATGCCTGGAAGGAACAAAGGGGGGTTTTCCACAAATTTGACGTCTTGAGGAAAAACTGAACAAAAACACTTCATCAAAGTTAACAAGGATGCATAGTTTGGGGTTTTATTAGGGGGTGGTGGGCACTGTAGACCTGTTTATAGCTCCACTTTTAACCAGTTTCCCCCTCCAGTGAATGGTTGAATGCCCTTGGCTTGGATGCAGGTATGAATACTAGACTGTAAAAGATCGCTTTTAATGATCCAGTTCCCTGAGAGTGACTGTAGCCTTGTGTAATTCTGACCCCTTTTTTCAGAATTGTTAATTTCTTGCTTGTATTGCCTGCTTGAATAGTGTAGGGCCAAAACACAGTCTGTCTTTGTTTTACTGATTCAGTAATCATTTAGATTGGCTGATTGGATTGATCAGAGTGTAGAGCAATTTCAGTCAGTCCTTCAGTCTTATCATCTACATCAGTCATTTCCTGTGGTGCCAAATCAATGTCAGAGCTAACCGTCTCCCAACAAGGTTAGATTTGCCAAATGCTTAACCAGCAGCTCAGTCTTATCTCAAACCAAAACCCCCGTTCCTGTCCCATGTGCGTTGTGATGTTGATGAGGCTCTATTATTGTGCTGGCAGGGGGTCCTTACATACTATGCAGGCCTCAGAGCCACTGAATGGGATTTAGCACAGGATGACAAGGGGGGCGAAGAGGTGGCCAGAATCACGGTCAGCAGTTGAATTAGCTCTGGGTGTATGTGTGTGCACTTGTTTGGGCCTGTACCCTGGCTGCAGTTCTTATTTACTGATTTACAGTGCTGCTGACACCCCCAGTGATGCTACTGATCAAGTGGTGGCAGCTGCGCCTTCTTTGTTTGTGTTGCCTTCTTATCTCTTCTCTCCAGTACTAAAACTGACAACTATTTGAGTGTCAGTGCCCTTTAAAACTACACAGAAACTTCTTCGGTAACAACTTTGACAGAGCAGTTACTTTGTGGACTTGAGCACTGCAAGGCAGAGCCTTTGGTTGAGTCCATCCTTAACTCTGTCTCTTTTTAGCCCCGTAATGGTCGCTGTGGTTCAGCTTTGGTGTGCTCAAACTGCCTGCTCTCCTCTGTCTGTGGTTTTTCGGGGAAAAGAGTGATTGAGTCTATTCAATTTGAAGCCTGAAATAGATCAGGAGGCCAGGCTTGGAGAAAACTGATCCTCCTCACTGAAGCTGCTCTTTTTACAAAATGGCAGAGTTCATTCACTCAGTTCTTGTCTTATCGGCTGAGATTTGGAGGAGTAGCCTGTTACTATTGATGTTTTAGTGCAGTGTTTTTAAGTCTGAGTACTGTGAACTCCACAATCAGTTTATAACTTACTGAAATGCGATTGAGTCTTTCTGACCTATCAGATGTGTGTTTGAAGGTCACTCAAAGGTGTTTGATTTCTCTGATGCTCCTGGGAAAAAGACCATTGATTGTTGTCTGTGGTGCTTGCTATCGCTCATATCCTTATCATAGACACAGGGGCTCCTTTCCTTGTGATACAGTACTGTATTATGACAAGGAAAGCATGTCTTTGCACCTTGGAGTGCCTCTTCTTGTGCCAGAGATATAAAAAGAATATATTTTAGAGATGGTTTCATGAATCTGTCTATGAAAAATTTCACATTTGCAGTCAAAGCAAATCCCTCAGATCACTAGCCATCTTAGAAAAGATGGTAGAGGTCTTTGTTGTTAGTGTTGCAAGTGCTATTTACCCTCCCAGATGGCATTAACTGCATCCATATGCCAATAGTTGGATTCCTCTGTGATTCAAAAGGCCAATTCAAGTGACAGTTGTGCAATGACGGGTTTGGCACAAACTGAAGACTTAAGGGGAAAGTCATTACTCAGGAGTTGTTAAGCAGGTTTCTGAGTTCAGTTGTATTAATCACAGGGAGAAGCAATCAAAACACAAAATCCAAGGCCTCTGGTTTTTTAGTTGTAACGTAAGAATCGGTTTTGATGGATGCATCTTTTTGGTGTTGCACTGATAAAGTATGACAAAGCGGTCAGCACTGTCTGAACGTTATCCTGTTTTGGTGACGGTATCTGTGGATGAAGCTCCATCCTCGTGTAAAGTTCTTTCACATGACAGAACATGTAGCTCAATGGTATGTGTGAGCCTGCATAGAGAGAAGAGGGAGCTCTTAAGTAGCAAGTTGTAGTATTTTTGAGAAAGCACTTAAACTAATTCTCCAGCATAGCTCAATAATGTGGCCTTGAGTTATTCCAGGATTAATTGGAACCAGGTTCTGTTAATGAGACATGCTTGTGTACTGCCAAAGGGCTACTTATTTTTGATTTTTTTGATTTTTTTTATCTTGAAGTTTATTCAGTGTTCAGCAGCAGCAGGCTAACATACAGCAGCTGATGTATGCACCAGTGTGAGGCCAAAGAGATGTATGTTTGACACACTTGAATCACAACTGCGTGCACACATGGGGACTTGTTGGACACACGTGCCTGCACAAACGCACTCTCTCAGACCAGACAGGACTAGCTTCTTGTGGATTTTCTCGAGGTCTCTGGTGGGATCAGGCCCGTGACACAGCTGTCGTGACCAGCTGGGTCGGCCGTGACAAGGGAGAGGGCTACAACCAGATATGTGTGTTAGTGTTTGTGTTGGAGTGTATATGTGCACATGAAAACACTGAGGTATTGTCAGGGACAACATGCAGGACTTATTTCCATCGTGGTCCCTGATGGCCCTTCACCACACAACAAGACGGAGAGAGGCGTTCAACATTCAGAGCTGGAGACACTGTTTGGTAATTGGGTACTGGTGGTGGTACGGGAGGAAAGGTAGTGAGAGTGGACAGCAGTTTGGTGGGGGAGGTGGTGTTGCTGGGAAAAGTGAAAGGAATAAGCGAGGTCGGCTAACAGACACAGTTGAACAGCTGTCACTCCTCAGCTCTACTGCACTGACCTCTGTGTCACCCAACTATACATCCCTATTTCCTTATTGTTTTTTATTGCAAAGAAACACCAACCATGTCTGTCTTCCTGCTTCACACCCTCCACCTCTACTTAAAAAGTTCAAAAGACATCAGTATAGCGCACGTGATTTTTTTCCTCATGGCTCTTTGTAGACATATTCCATGGAGCCTGACCAGTTTTTTTGTGGACTGTGAGCTTGTATGGTTCCTGCTGGTGCCAGGCAGGCTGTAGCTGTCCCCCTGGCCCAGAGACATGTGCCTGGCCCTGGCTACGCTTCCACTCCACTCCTGCCTTCTGGCCTGCCCTGATCTGTCTCTGATCTGGTGAGGGAGAACGAGGCATCTGCTGCCTTTTATGGCAAAGACTTGCCTGGGAGAACTTTACCAAGAACAGACAAAGCTGTGTGTGTGTGTGTGTGTGTGTGTGTGTGTGTGTGTGTGTGTGTGTGTGTGTGTGTGTGTGTGTGTGTGTTGCAGGGAAGACAGACTATGTACGTATGAGGGGAGGAGTGCTGGCAGAGAGGAAGTTTTCTTTATCCTAAAATAAACTAATGGCTCCAGAATTTCACCTCCCCTTACCACACAAATGTTTGCAAGAAGTGGAGGAGGCGTTTGTATGGAAAATGATGAAATTACAGAGGGAAAGAGGCAGGAAATAGCTCAGTGAAACAGAATGTTTTCAAAAGGAAAGGAAGGGGAGGGGGCGAACGAACCAACTTGAACCTTATACAGGAGCCGAATGTTTTTTTTATTTTTTTTTCTAAGGGGCTTAACAGAGCCTTTGAAAAGTTGTGAGAGCTGACGGTATCTGTGGATGAAGCTCCATCCTCGGGTAAAGCTCTTTCACATGACGGAACATGTAGCTCACAGTGCAAAACCACACAGACCACATAAATCTGTCTGCGCCTTCATGAGCAGGGTGAAGTTTTTTTGTCTGATTTGAGGGGGAGAAGGAAGCAGACAGAGATAAGGAGAAATTAAACAAATGATTAAAACAGGCATGGGAAGGAGCCTAAGCAAACAAAAAAGGAACGGTAATTAAAATGTGAGTCAGAGTAGAGGTCACGGAGTGAGGTAAATGAGAAGGATAATAGTTGGGGAAAGAAGGATGAATGGAAAGGGCAGAAAAGATGAAAAAAGAAAGGGCAAGGATGCAACTGCAAGGCCTGAGGCTTTTGACCCTGAACAATAGGCTGTTTGGACAGGTGAGCCTGCAGCCATGAAGAGGAAAGAGCAGAAAGAAATGTCTACAAGCCTAAAGAAAGAGATGCGAAAAAACAAAGGGAGTTAACAAATTTAAAGAGCAGAGCAACAGGAGAAAAGAGGTGAAACAGAAAGTGACCACTCATTAATAATTAGCCAGCAGTGTATTCTCAGTGTCTTTGGTTTATAAATGAGGCCAAAACACATACAGGAGCTCCCTAATAGGATGAGCCGAATACCTTGACGAATCATTGCCAAGCAGATGAGAACCTGAGTGGTGTCGTGTGTGCCAGATGTTGTGCAAGTATTAGTACGTTGGTTCTTTTCACAGAAGGCCCAAAGGCGGTGTACAACTAAGCATGTCTCCTGACAGCTAAATTAGACAACAGCAGACATTCAAAGGGGGACACTTAAACATTTACAAAGTCAGTGGCTGTTGGCTCAGTATGCATCCACATGTTGACATGCCTTCCCATGTTTGCTGAGGTGGAAAGCAGGGTGACGCTTCCTGGAGAGGGGAATCAAACTGCTGAGGGCTTTTGAACAGTGTGCTCTGGCCAAGAGGCCTCGTGCTCCGCAGTCCTGTCATGTTTTGTAAGTGTTTATTAGTTCCCATGGTTATCAGCTGGGCTCTGTGTCGATTTACCTCCGCTCCTCATTCCTTTCTCCCCCCTTTGCTCTCACTTCCCCCATCCTTTTTCTCTAAATCTCTTTCTAATATCTCTAGCTGCATGTGGACTGTGTATTTCCTTCGGAAAGCCCACCAGTCATTGCTTCTTCCCTGTAAAGTCCAGCGATTCTTGCAGCAGAACCTAAGTGAAAGTGAGAGGGGTTTTGGCTGCTGCTAGAAAATAGTGTTTATGATCCCTCATCATTAGTGCTGTTAGAGCAGCTCTCACTGGCCCAGGAGCCAGAGCTGCTGTCTTAAGGGAGTGTGACTGGGAAAAGGAAAGGGAGAGCTAGAAACACATGGCTGGATCATTGTGTTTAGACAGAGGGTGTGGAGAGAGGAGGGATGAGAACTGGAAATTGAGGGTGTGAGTGCAAGACGAGCGGAAATGAGGGTCAAAAAGGCTCAGTAAATTCAGGGAGCAAATTCAAACTCCCCTGTCCTTAAGCAATCCCAAACAACAGTCACAGAGCCAAGATTGAGCGGAATATAGATGTAGCGAAAAGTTGGGAACAGGAGTCATTGCAGGATGAGGAAAGCCTTGAACAGAATACTGAAGAAGGAAGGTCGTTGATTACATTAGTCCCAGATTGTCCCAGACAACTGTGCCTTTGTTTATTTGTCTCACTCACGTATCAAGCCTTTCAACCTTTGACCCCAGATTGCTCTGCCTTTACTGATACAGACGGGGAGCTGAGGGCAGAGAGGTTACAGCCCTGGAAGTGCAGGGGGAGTGTGATATGACATCCCTGTGCTAAAACTAGCAGTGGAAGTGCAAGACGCTGGGGACGGCCGTCTGTGTTGGTGCTATAGACCTAACATAAGGTCAGAGGTCAGAGCTTTGGCTCAGGTACAGCAATAGAGGAGCGCTTTGTTTGGTCTGCTTAGGTTGATGTGAATCCAGATTTGGAAAAGTCACAGAAAGTTTGTTTCTGTAATTTTTGTCATCTGTGTTTTTTAAATGTCTGTGCTTGAGTTAAGGATGTTGTATCCACATAATTGTCTGTCTACAATCAGCTTTTTGCATTTACAGTGCTTTTCATTCATAACAAATAACCTGTGCTGACTTCCCAGTTTATCAAGTGGAGTTTTACTGCAGAACTAACTTGTGCTGATTTGTCCTCCACAATCAGAGTTGACTACCTGGATATCTGGTTGGATACATAGGTTTTACTTTGGCATCATGTAGACCTGTCTGGAAAAAAGTCCAGTATAGGTCGTACATTCTTCCCTTTCTTTATTGTGTCCAATTAAACAGTAGAAATCTCACTCTGCAATTTCCTTAATTCTTTATTGCCCATATAAAGTGCTTCGCAGCCCCTTAACCTGCGTTCTTTTCTTCTGTGTTGCAGGAAGTCGAAGACGAAGCCAAATGGAAAGAAGCCTCCGGCAGAAGAGAAGAAGCAGTACTTGGAGCTAGAGTACACAAAAATCCGCGTGGTGGACTTTGACCTCAAGGAGCTAGTGGTGCTGCCCAGAGAGATAGACCTCAACGAATGGCTAGCCAGCAACAGTGAGTGACTGTGGTGCAGTGATAGAAAATATGCAGGATACATAAAGTATCTCAAACATGTTGTCCTGTACAGACAACAGAAACCACTGCTGTAATAACTAAGCCTATAAGCAATTAAACATGGCCATAGTTAAGATGTTAAATGGGCCTATTAATCTAATTTATTACCGAAAAATTCTTTAGTCAAGCTCAGTGTTTGCTCTGACTTCTTTAATATTTTCCTCAAGGGTTTGGAATTGTTTTTCCAAATTGGTATGCACTTGTCTGGCGATGACGAGATGTTCCTGTGGAGCTGCAACTCTGACAGAGCCAAGCCCTTAACATGATCCAGGCCTGGCACAGTGTTGAGTCCGTTCCCAGTAACACCACGCCACTTCTTTAAACACCATTGTTCACTGCCAGCGTCAGTGCACTGTTTTAACTCATATTGAAATTTATAGTTGTCATTATGAGTATCATTTCTGGAGTTTTGTAAACTCACTGCGGCCTGGCTGCTTGATCGATCTTATGAAACTCTTTATTTTGTCCGTCTCCCCGTCTTTGTTTTGGTTACATATCCAGCCCAGGTGCTTGCGAGCGAAAAGGAAAAAACAAGCATTCTTTCCTTTCTATTTTAGATAGCTACAACACTGTTACATAGAGCAGACGGGACATGTTCTTACATGTTAATGTGTTAAAATTGGAAGTTACGTAAGCTGGCTCGTATCGACTTGTATCCTCAACTATTTGGGCTTTAGTGTAAGCACAGGCCACAGGGCTGAGCAGTGGTCTGATTTAATAGTTTGTTTAACTGAATCAATAATTACTTGGGTTCATTAATCTAATGAGCTCATATTTGTTGGTTCTTTTGTTACATGTAGAAGAGAAATTATAATGGATGCAATTTGTATCCTGATACATGACTATCTGATCAACATGGAAAAATAAAAAAATCTTAGACCTGTTTTCTTGAATTGGAGCCAGATCAGTAGAGCTTTTGCTCAGCTCAGCTTATAAGCCTATTTTATCATTTAGATTATTTCAAGGGTCGCCTACGGTACCACTTAACCCATCTACATAACCCCGCTATTGGTCCGACAACCTCTGGGGGTGAGAGCCAGTATTTCGTGCTGATCTGGTGTAGCCAGCTGATATCCAAGCCAAGACTTCATTTTCTGTGCCCATGTCATATTGGCCAGCCTCAGTAAACAGATATCTGAAAATGAATTCTAATATATATATTTTTAAAAGCCAATGACAAGCTAACTCGCTGTTAGACTGTAGCCGATCGGCCAGTGCCACAAAAAGGACTGTTTACCTGCAACGGAAACTTGATTCATCAACACTCCTCGGACTGTAAAGGGAAACCAGAACTCTGCCGATACCAAAACCTTTTTCTGTCGCCTACAGATGCTGAATACATACACATATATCTGGTAATAGAGACAACATTCAGTGTTAAGACCTCCCAACGTTCCCTAGGTAGAAACTGTGTTGTGGTGGTCAGCAGTAGAAAAAATACCTTTTGGACGGAAGCATCAATAAAAGTCACAAGAACAAATGAAAATGTAAAGGATTTTAACACCAGCCATTGGATCCATTTAATTTAGTAGATTCTTCCACCTTACTTAAACCTCTTATGCTGCAGGTTAAACAGATAGTGTGGCTCGTACCAGTGTACCCTCTTCATGAAGGTTCACATTATTTTTATTACATGAAATTGTAATAATTTAACATTGAAAGTCAAGTAAATCATCAAACTGTCAATGTTTTAAATTGATGGCCTGTTTATTAAATTCTTTCTGTCAGTCATGGATGATTATGATGACATCGCACAGCTCTTCAAAAACTCATCAACACTGAATGCATACTTTAGTTTTAAAGTGAATGAGAATTCTGTTTCCCCCTATGTTTTTTGAGTAAATGAATGTTTACAAAGAAAGATATACAGTTAAAGCACTGTCACCACCACAAGGAAGTTTGCACAAGCTCAACATACAGAACAAATATTTTTGACAGAGAGATAGACTTCTTCTCACTGAATACACCCCAGCTTTTCTCACGCTTTGTTTCGCAGTACAACAGGCTGTGTAGGAGTTTCCCTTATGGCAGAAATACCTGTTTCAGTTTTAAGTTACTTGAACAACAACTTAAATGGTTGCTAAACTGCAGCCACCTCCCATTTTTTCCAAAAAATCTTTTCTTAGCCTCACACACTGATGAAGTTTGTGATGCATTAGTTCATGCATGTGACTGTGACTGTCTCATTGATCACAGTGACAGATACACTGCATAAACAATGCTGTAGGTGTGTGCTCAACATCTACAGCAGAACGTGACATGACACACAATCCTCTTTTCTGTTCTTCTTTTCTTCTCTGTTCTCTTTTCTGCAGTATTTTAATCATTGATATCATTCTGGCATAGGAAATTATTTAGTGGTCGTGTATATGATTTATTTCTGCGTAACAGATTACACACACTGACTAAAATGCTAAAATCTCTTTTGTTTTTTGCCACAGCGACAACATTCTTCAATCTTATCAACCTGCAGTACAGCACCATCTCAGAGTTCTGCACTGGGGACACCTGTCAAGCCATGACAGCCTGCAACACGTAAGTTATCTCTGCCGCTTTTGGTTTATTCATCGCACACCTGCAGAGGCCCTTTGGTTTATTCATCACAAATTGGTTAATTCATCAAGGGATACAAGGGACAACTCACAACCCTGAGGGGTGCGCTCAGGTTAATTTTTGGTCTTTGAACTACCAACATAGTCTATCTAGGAATGTGCAATATGCAGCTTTAATGGACTGCAGCGAGCTGTACATTCACGTAAGAGTTGTTGTACAGTGAGAATGGCACTTTGCTGTGTCTGTGCTGCAGCATGTTTAAAGATTAGGTTCATATAATTTCAAGTCTGAACGCTGTGATCCACCATGAGGCTTCACCTGTCTTAAAGGTGCCCAGTTATCTCTTTTTCTTACCATCCCTAGCTCCACAAACAGATGTGAGACAGAAAAAGTCAAAACAACAGCTGTTTACCCACTTTTACGTTATTGTTTGTTGCATTTTCATTTGTGCAGTAAAAACCCAGCTAAAGATATGCTGTTTACTGTCACAGTCCCTACACACTGATAACATAATATAGAAGAAGATGTCCAGATTTTTAGTAAGAAACAAGGCAGAACCCCAGAGATCAAAAACAGCAAAATAATCACATCATATGTTAATCTTTTTAGTGACATGTACATACAAAAAAACTTGCAGACAAATCTCCATTATTTTGCTGGTTTTGACCCCAGGACTTCAGAAACGTCCAGCGCAGCTGCCACATAAGGCATAGTTTGTGTCAAATACTGGAGACATACATTTAATCCCACACAGCCCAGCAGGTGATAAATGTGATGAACACTGTCTAGAGGAGTGTTGTAATCAAACTGTTACCAGATGCGTGTGATGTTTTTACAGGGCTAATTGCTGGCTAATTGATATATAATAAAAGGTGGTCCATTGCAGCGGTGTGCAGTAAGAAGGGCATACCACTGCAGTAGTTGATTTTAAAGGATAATCATAACATGGAGGCTTATTCATGCCATATTAACAGAAGGGAGGTGACAAACTGTAAGCATTTATCTAACTTGTTTGCCCTGTCAGGGTGGGGTGCCGTTTTTATGTGTGAGCCCTTGTCTCCGCAGAGAGGCTGTCATTCCCCCTGTGTATACAGAAGGCTGGAAAAACCTGATTACCCACACTTTGAGAAACCTCAATAGTCACTACACAGCTCTTAACACATTACGCACAGTAATGCTGCTCACCCTGGATAAAAATACGACAGTGACATCAATGACAAACAACACAAACATTAAGAAATGACACATATATGACAGATATGCTGCAAGAGACGAACTTGTCACGAGTTAACCTCTCAGTCAACAGTGGATTTTTCCACTGCTCTCACCTTAAGCTGCTGTTACTAACCCACACCCTGAGAAAAGGAAGAAGCCAATGAGCTTCGCCTGCGGTATGTGAAGAGTGAAGAGAGCAGAGCAGATTAACATGTTTTTGTTTGCACTGTCTATTGACCTGTGGAAAACAGAGGCAGTCTTAAAAACATGTTTGTCTCACAGCTCTGCTCCAGATTCAACTAGAATGTTTTCAGCATTTTTGTTTGACTTAAAAACCTTTACTGTTAAAACTGCGTTTCTAAGATGAGGCGCACCATTTATGATTGGACCGTCCCCACTGCCTGCTGCCTGGCACCCCACCCTTTCCTGCCGGTGCAGGACCTGGCACCCGTGCCCCCTTCTGTGGTGAGAACTGACTGAGCCACAGTCGCAGCAGCGTCAGTGCCCCTGCCCGAAGAGGCAGAGCTCAGCACTATTTTTGGAAGTAAATGTTTCCATGAGCTACGAGGGAACTGAACCATTTGGTAGCTATTTAGACCCATTTTGTATGGGTGGGTGGCTAGATGGGTGTGTGTGTGAGGGAGGGAGATGTGTGGTAATGTGCTCACACTGTTCAGTAGCGTTGGGTTCTTGTGGAGGGTGACATTTTGGATGTGGTTGGTAAAACACACGGATGCACTAAGTCTCTTTAATCACTTATCAAATATTTAATTTCCCATTTACAAAGAGTGTGCAAAACATTCAGGTCGTCATTAAACTCAACTGCAAACATTTAATCTTTCTAACTGAACTTTAGTCCTCCAAGTATCAGTCTTAAAGTATAGTTGTTGTTTCTTGGCTTTTATTACATCTTTAAAACATTGTCTTTCTGTCCTGATATCATATTATGATAATAATAATGAACTTTATTTGTACAGCACTTTCATGCAAGGCAAACAGCTCAAAGTGCTTCATAATAAAGATGTAACACAAAAGTAAAAAGGACAACAAAAGCTGACACTACCACCGTGGTGACATTTTCATGATCACTTAAACCTACCCTGTAATCTCCAAAATAAAAAAAAAACAATTAGTATGAAGTTATAGAGGCATTAACAGATTACATGCCATATAATAAATTAATTAAATCAATAACTGAAAACATTAAAAACCGCTTATATAATTAAAAAAATCTACCAGAAGACATCTATGAGCCCAATTCATCCCACTGCAAAACTATTATGACAAACTCAAGGTGCAAATTAAAACTTAAGCAAAAGTTGCATAAATTGAATAATGAATTTGTAAAAAAAAATAATAATAATATTCAAAACAATCCTATCCTGCTATATATTCAATATTGAATCAATTCATGGATACCACATATACATTTTTTTTATTCTTTGTTGTCAGTTTTACAAATGCAAGTTAAACTTTTGGTACTCTGCTAGAACAATAAAATCTGTTGCTGTTTCAGTCCACTAGATATGTTTTGCTGCAATAAAAATGATTGGATCAAGATGAACAGACTGATTTATATGAGATAAAACAGATGTTGACAAAGTTCTCATTTGTGGACATAATTTGAAGTTGAAAAAAAGTAATATATTGCAATATGAATTAAATTCAATACTTAACATATTGCAAAACTTCTAAAATACCAATAATATTGTATTATGGATTAAGTATAAAGATACTATCATATTGTTGGGCCTCTGGTGAACCCAGCCCCTAAAGTCAACCCGCCTCTGCAGCAGCGCTTCATTCTGTGTAACGCCATAGATTCATCATGTCTGACTGAGAGTGTCGGAGTGCAGAAGGCATGTTTGTAGTTTAGTCAGTGCCTCTCCCACACACAAACACACAGTCTGATCCTGAGTGAGTAAGTGCATTGTAAGAGTCTGGCCCCGGTGCTGTGGTCAGTAGGTCCCTCCTGTAGGGTCAGTTACGTGGTCGCTTTACATTCCTCAAGATTTGTAATGTCTGCCCCGCTGCCTCCCAGACGCACACTGCAAACAGCTACACCTGCATGCACATTTCTTTTCACTATTTCATAAGCTTATTAATTGACCTTTCCAGCTCGCTGATCAGTCAGCGGGCCTTTTGTTTCGCTGGTTACCCGTCCCGTTTCACTGCCTCCACCCTTGTTAACTCATTCATCAATTTCTTAAGGTGTCTGCTGACCTGCTAGCGTGACTAGATCCGTGCTGCTGAGCTGCTGTTGGGCTTTTGTTAACTATTAGTACGATCCGCCCAGCAGCTATGTGGGTCACCCCCCTCCGGAAAGGTTTCATCAGCAGCAGGACTGAGAGGAGAGGGCGTCAGCGTCCCGTTAACTCCTGCGACAGTGGGGAATTTGGCCCAATCAGGAAATTAAAGCTCCAGGGCACATAGTTCAGTTAATCTGGTGGAATGAAAACATGCAAACATGATACCTGGATTACAGTTCAACAGTTTGTAGTGTCCATAAGCCATATCTTCACTCTGAACAGCATCATACAGGAAGTACGTCGTCACTGGGAGTGTGGGTTTTTCCCAGATGAGGGAATAGGGCCAGGCGATGTCTAATAGGCCAATTATGTCTCACAGCTCACCTGTATGTTGTTTCTGTTCCTGCTAAAATGGATAAATGACCATTTCGTGCACCAGGAAATACCCCTTTATTGTGTGTCTGAACAGCTCCTGCTTCAGCTACAGGCATTCTTCAGGAAACATTCATTGTGATAAATTAAAACTTGGTTGTGTAATGGTGTCCTGTTCATATCTTAAGTGCTCCTTTGCAAGATGTACATGACAACAGGGATTGCATGTCTTCCTTTTCTTTTTAGAATATACTACTGGTATGATGAGAGGGGGAAGAAGACGAAGTGCACTGCTCCACAATATGTCGACTTCGTAATGAGTCTTTGTCAGAAACTGGTCACAGATGAGGAAATCTTTCCCACAAAATATGGTGAGTGTTTATCTCTCTGTCTCTATCTCTCTCACTCGCTGATATATATATATATCTATATCTATCTATCTATCTATCCATCTATCTATCTATCTATCTATCCATCTATCTATATTTATTTATTTTCATTTTCAACAATCACACATACTTACTAGGCTTCTTCTTTGACAGTTTCAGTTTTCTCTCCTTTCTAAAACTTGGCCTTTGTTTTATTAACTCTTAAGTTGTTTTAATGGCACTTTTCTAATTCAGGACGAGGCTGTTCAGCAGAGAGTGAAGTCTCTGTGATAACAGCTTGTGTTCAGGTCTTCACCGTGCCCTTATCCTGAAAGTTTTTTTAAGTTTATATTTGAAATAACAATCTAAACATTAGAAATAACAAATTCACTGAAACAAAAAACAAAAGTTCTCTTACACCACTTAAAATCAAAAGGACTCAGTACCCTCATAAACCTTTGGCGACCCCTAGTGGGATCGGGACCACAGGTTGTAGGTATCCAACGTTGTACTGCTGCCCTCTCCTGTTTCAGATAGAGTTAATGACAGAGTGGTCTTCAGCAATAACATTTAAAAGAAGTTATAGTAATAATATTTGGGGCTGCTTCTTTCAGTTCTTATCACTATCAGTTAATCTGCTGATTCATTTTCCCATGATTTAATGAATTATTTGGTTTGTGTACCCAAAAAAAATTGTAAAAAATATTTTTGCAGTTTCACAGGAATTTATGTTGAGTCCTGCAGCGTTGAGAAATCGACATGGAAAACAGTCTACAACAACAGTCGTGTTTAGAAATTGCATTCAAAGGAAATCATTCTGCCTTTTCTTAAAAATTAAACTACATATTTTGACCATTTGTTAAAAGTTTTCTTCTTCAGTGGGAACATACAGGCATGTGGCTAACCGTAGTATTGTACAGAAAGTATTAAGAGACAGACTAACACATTGTTTATTATGGTCTTTAACAGGATTAGTTGATAATATAAGGAGCTATAAAACATCAGCATTGTCCTTTACACTCCCTCATGATGATTCCTGTCTAATCCAGTCTCTCCTGTTGTTTTTTTTCTCCTCCCCTCAGGCAAAGAGTTCCCCAACTCCTTTGAGTCCTTGGTAAAAAAGATCTGCCGGTACCTGTTCCACGTGCTGGCTCACCTCTACTGGGCGCACTTTAAAGAGACAGTGGCTCTGGACCTGCAGGGCCACTTGAACACTCTGTATGCACATTTCATCGTTTTCGTAAGGGAATTCAACCTGGTCGACCCCAAGGAGACCTGTATCATGGACGACCTGTCCGAAATCCTCTGCACCCCCGCCCCGCCACCCGCGCCCGCCCCGGCCCCTTCTGGCCCAGCCTCGGCGCCCTCCCCTTCTTCACAAAACCACGTGACGGAGAGATGAGCAGGGGGCGGCGGTAAGACAGCGGCCCTGGGGGTGATAGAAGATAAGATAGAGGAGAGAAGGAAAGACAGCCTGGCCTCCCTACTCGGTGCCAGCAGGACTTAGAGACCTTCCACTACCCTTATATTTCGCTACAACACCAACCAACCAGCCGGAAGGAAGGGGGGGAGGGTTTTTTGGGGGGTTTTAGGGTGGTGGGGAGGGGTTTCTCACGCCAGCAGGAATTGGCGTGAGCGTTCCTCCCCGGGGCAAATTCCTCCCATCTTCTCTGCAATTTAAACTAGGAACAAAAAAAGTATGTGTATGTTTTATTTTTGGTTTTATTTCACTTTTATTTTTGTTGAAGTTTTATTCAGTTTTATTTTTGTTGTGGGAGGGGGGGTGCAGCGTGTCCATCGACCCTTCACCTCCCTCTATCCTCTACCTAACATACAGTACAGGAAGGGGGCTCTGCTTTGCTTCAACCTACTATTGTACAGTGTTGTTGATGTGTGGAGAAGCGTCTCTGCTCACCTGCGGGCTTGTCCCTCTCCCTCCTGCACCGGCAGGAGGCGGCCTGCAGGCGCACGGCCACTACGCTGGCCGGTAGGGAGCCACGCTACTGCCTGACGGGGCGACACCAGCCAATCACTGTTTGGGTTGTTTATGTGGGGGATGATTAAAGCGCTTCCTACTCAGGACCTGAGAGAATACGTCACTGCTGCCAGAGAGAAGTCTCTCTTTTTTTTCATTCTCTGTCCCTTGTTGTTCACCAGTCCTTCATATGGCAGATGTGTTTAACTACAGTATAGTCACATAATCACCTGGTGTTCCCCTAACAAACATGTCCCAGAGCCAACCTGTAGAGGGCAGCAAACATGAAGAGAACGCCACAAAAGCAGGGAGACAGAGAAGAAAATATAAAGATTGTATGTTAGATATTTAATCTGATCAGAGAGCTTGAGACAGACTAGTGCCTGTATGAGGCCGGATCAGAGTTGTTTGCTGGCGTTCACCACAGCAGCAGCCCCCTTTGAACCACCAACACCACCACCAACACCCACTCCAGCTGCACAGAAGGACAAAGACATGAGGTAATGTCTGCAGGCTCAGAGAGGCAGAGATGGAGTCAGAAAGAGGGGTGGGAGTCGAGGGTGTGGAGCTGCTCTACTGTTGAACAGTCACCAGTACTCCCAGTGCAAAACTAAAAAAAAACAAAAAACCTCCACTTCCGGATTATTTCTACCTGTCCCTTAAAATTTGCTTTTAAAAAAAAGATTATCAGAGGAAAATTAGTTCAGAAATAACAATATAGGTATCATTACACATGTATAGAAAATGTACAGTCTGCTTGGACTTTACTGTACAAGGAATCGCAAGCGGGTTCTGTCAGACATAGCCTCTGTATGGAGGAGGATTGGGTTTATAATTCTCCTATTTTATTTATTTTAATTTTTTTTTTTGCAGGGTTCTTCAGTTCTGGCTCTCGTTTTATGTATTTTAATTATTAACTAAGTTAAAAGCAATTTAATATTTTAAGCTCTGCGGATTATAATCTAATAAAAGAGAAATGCCACCTCGACTCGGTGTCATCTGTTTAAATGTGCTCGTGTAAATTATGGAAGAGGAATGAAACCTGAGCGTCTCTTGTGTAGCTTCAAAAACACGGAGCTATTCTTAAATGGGAACTTGATTAAGTGTACGTACAGTTTACGATTCACAAAGGGTACAGTTGAGCCTATAAAAACTGTTATATAAAGACTGAGTCATACTTGTTAGTCGTAATACTTTAATTTTGACTCATTTATCTCCTGTCAGTCGAAGCAAACCATAAATCAGACAGGATGATTTATTAGTTGAAACTGGTTATGACGGCGTATTGTTATTGCAAAGACAGTAATCCCAGGGATGTTTAAAGTCATTTATGAGCAGTTTAAAATAATTTATGAGCAGTTTAACAATTGCAACTTGCCCATCAGAAAAGAAGTGACAAGTGTACTAATCGGTTTAATGTCTTTCACAGTACAAATCTTAATTTGACTTCTTTCATAACCAAACTGAATGGAATCTTAAAAAAATGTTACCTTATCATGGCTGGGTTTTTCAAACTGAAAATATCGGCCTCAAAACTCCAGTTTCAGTCAGCTTTTGGTTCCCCTTAGTTCATTGAAGTACAATGTTAGATCATTGGCCGCCCTTTTAATCAGTGTTTGGAATGTTACTTCTTTCTGCTCCTTCATTAGTTAGTTCTTTATTTTTGCATATGATTTGATCATATGCAAAAATAAAGAACTAACTAAAAGGAAATAAAATAAAGTAACATAAGAAAATGCACATGCAGGATATAAAAAACTAAATTTATTTTTTAAAAAATTATATGTTTGAAGTGTACTATATTATAAGTTTACAGAACTGTCTTGCTGCCACAGCAGAAAAAAAGTAAAAAAGTATCAGGTGAAAAGTTGTAAAGTTTCTTGTTGTGAAAAGATATTTCTGGAGGCATTATGTTTTTGGTTTGTCCGACCGTACCTACATCCATCTGCCTGTTTATCTGTGCGCATGTCCGCCCGGCCTTTTCTTGTGAATGCAGTATTTCATGTAGGGCCTCAATGGAATTTTTTCACATTTGAGCCAAACATTCACTTGGACTCAGCAATGAGCTAAGTAGATTTTGGTGGTCAAAGGTCAAGCTTACTGTTTCCTTTTGGGTTTCATTCATATTATCCAATACCACAATATCCCAAGTAAACCTGGATTGATTTTTCAAATTTGGTGCAAACGTCTGAGTAGACTAAATGATGAGCTGCTTAGAATTGTTTGGTGTTCAGAGGTCAAGATCACTGTGACCTTGCATACGTCTCACATTTCTGAAAGCAGGATCTGATGGCCTTAAGGAGTTTCCCCATATTTGGCACAAACGTCCACTTAGACTCATGAATAAACGGATTAGAATCTGGTGGTTGAAGACCAAATGTCAAGGCCACAGTGAGCTTATAAAACATATTTTTAGCCATAACTCCAAAAACTGGTTGTAGAGTTTTTTGTGCTGTCAGGGAGAAGGTGTGTGTGAAGCATCCATGTTTTAAGACACGCATGTAAACTGTATGTGCAACTTGACTTGTGTGCGGAGGCATGCAACCGTGTGGCAGTATATCTAGTTGATTATATTCTGATACCATACTATGACATTTTGATGTTATTTTTGATGACGTGGTACACTATGACTATTCTGCCCTTACTAGAACATGGGCGTGATTGTCTAGCTTGGCAGATAGATAACAGGACCTCCAACAAAAACCCAGGAGACAGTAGGCAGGTTAGGATGTTTATCAGAAGGTCTTTTTTGTGAAAAGACAAATATTCTTCAGGGTTACCAAGGAAAATGAGAAAGAAGGGAAAAACAGCACCTACACACTTTAACTGTGTAAACAATGAGAAGTCCACATGGCCATGCAGTGCTGCACAGTTAATATCTTAACCCTCTATGGTACGTATTATGATGCCAGTTGCCTAAATCTGACCATTTGTGACCGCCTAATCCAAACCACTATGACAGTCTGCATTGATGTATAACCATAAGGACCATGCTGCTTCATCCCCACCATGTGCATTTGTTGACATCAACGTGGCATCCCAGAGCGTAAACAGCTGACACAGGATACCTTAAACATACACATTTACACAGAGGGTCCTGTCAGACTGGCAACCACGTTGGTCTGTTAGTCACCTGTGTATCTCCTGATGCAACATCAAATTTATGTACGTTGAACTGTAGAGATAAAGGAAAAATTATGGTGACTGGAATGCTTTTGAACAGTATATATACCTGAATACACAACACCAAAATGTCATGGTGAATCCATAAACATTTGGAATTTACCATAATGGTACATTGTTGTCTCAAGGCAACATTTGTAGTTCAACAAACCATATAACATATGTAAACACTGCTTTAGGTTTCTTATGGTCCTAAGTTTTGCATCATTACTTGTTTGTTTGGTTTTTTTGGCACGCTATATTGTAATGTTTTTGCAAAATTGTTTACTATGAATTATCTCAGCATGCTATACTGTGCGGTTTTCCGCTGTTTTTGGGACGTCATATAATGCCATTTTTCGCCATACTATAGTATGGCATTTTCGGACATTTTTTCCAACATGCTTTATGATGGTGTTTTTGGACGTTTTTGCAACATTCTATGCTATAACATATCTCGGCACACTCTTTTATGTGGTTTTCAGCTGTTTTTGGGACACGTCATATTTTGACATTTTTCGCCATACTATTGTACTGCATTTTCGGTTGTTTTTTCAACATGCTTTATTATGGTGTTTTTTAGCTGTTTTTGCAAAGTAATATGCTATGGCGTGTCTCTGCATGATATTTTATATAATTTTCAGCTGTTTTTGGGACGTCATATTTTGACATTTTTTGCCATACTGTTAATTATGGTGTTTTTGGTCATTTTTGCAACATTCTATGCCACAACATGTCTCGGCACACTGTTTTATGCGTTTTTCAGCTGTTTTTGGGACATTTAATTTTTGACATTATTTGCCGGTTGGTTTGAAACATGCTATATTATGGACGTTCTATGCTATGGCATGTTTGGCATGCTATCTTATGCTGTTTTCAGTTGTTTTTAGGACATCTTATATTTTGACATGTTTCGCCATACTATAGTATGGCATTTTATTTTATCAACGTGCTGAAGCATGCTGAAAATTCCACAGTATAGTATATCAAAAGAAGGTAAAATTTTGACGTCCTAAATATTGCTGCAAACGATATATTACAGCTTATAGACACGTGTCATAGTATAATTAAGTGGAAATAGAAGCCAAAAAGACTAAAAACATGTAAAACACAATTTAGCAAAGTGAAAAAAAAAAAGTCAAATTTTGACATGTCCCAAAAATGGCTAAAAACTACTTATTATAGCTTGAAAGAACATGTCAATGTATACAAAGTGGAAACAAACGTCAAAAAATGCCAAAAACGTCATAATTTAGCATGTTGAAAAAACGGCCAAAAATCGCATACTATACTATGGCAAAAATGTCAAATTTTGACATGTCCCAAAAATGGCTAAAAACTGCTTAATATAGCTTGAAAGAACGTGTCATAATATATAAAGTTGAAACAAAGATCAAAAAATGCCAAAAACGTCATAATTTAGCATGTTGAAAATACGGCCAAAGATCGCATACTATACTATGGCAAAAATGTCAAATTTTGACATGTCCCAAAAATGGCTAAAAACTGCTTATTATAGCTTGAACGAACATGTCAATGTATACAAAGTGGAAACAAACGTCAAAAAATGTCAAAAACGTCATAATTTAGCATGTTGAAAAAACGGCAAAAAATCGCATACTATACTATGGCAAAAATGTCAAATTTTGATATGTCCCAAAAATGGCTAAAAACTACTTATTATAGCTTGAAAGAACATGTCAATGTATACAAAGTGGAAACAAAGGCCAAAAAAGGTCAAAAATGTCGTAATTTAGCATGTTGAAAAAACGGCCAAAAATCGCATACTATACTATGGCAAAAATGTCAAATTTTGACATGTCCCAAAAATGGCTAAAAACTACTTATTATAGCTTGAAAGAACATGTCAATGTATACAAAGTTAACAAAGACCAAAAAAGGCCAAAAACGTCATAATTTAGCATGTTGAAAAAACGGCCAAAAATCGCATACTATACTATGGCAAAAATGTCAAATTTTGACATGTCCCAAAAATGGCTAAAAACTACTTATTATAGCTTGAAAGAACATGTCAATGTATACAAAGTGGAAACAAAGGCCAAAAAAGGCCAAAAACGTCATAATTTAGCATGTTGAAAAAACGGCCAAAAATCGCATACTATACTATGGCAAAAATGTCAAATTTTGACATGTCCCAAAAATGGCTAAAAACTGCTTATTATAGCTTGAAAGAACATGTCAATGTATACAAAGTGGAAACAAAGATCAAAAAAGGCCAAAAACGTCATAATTTAGCATGTTGAAAAAACGGCCAAAAATCGCATACTATACTATGGCAAAAATGTCAAATTTTGACATGTCCCAAAAATGGCTAAAAACTACTTATTATAGCTTGAAAGAACATGTCAATGTATACAAAGTGGAAACAAAGATCAAAAAATGCCAAAAACGTCATAATTTAGCATGTTGAAAAAAACGGCCAAAAATCGCATACTATACTATGGCAAAAATGTCAAATTTTGACATGTCCCAAAAATGGCTGAAAAAAAACTGCTTAATATAGCTTGAAAGAACGTGTCATAATATATAAAGTTGAAACAAAGGCCAAAAAAGGCCAAAAACGTCATAATTTAGCATGTTGAAAAAAACGGCAAAAAATCGCATACTATACTATGGCAAAAATGTCAAATTTTGACATGTCCCAAAAATGGCTAAAAAACTACTTATTATAGCTTGAAGAACATGTCAATGTATACAAAGTGGAAACAAAGGCCAAAAAAGGTCAAAAATGTCATAATTTAGCATGTTGAAAAAATGGCCAAAAATCGCATACTATACTATGGCAAAAATGTCAAATTTTGACATGTCCCAAAAATGGCTAAAAACTACTTATTATAGCTTGAAAGAACATGTCATAGTATACAAAGTTGAAACAAAGGCCAAAAAAGGCCAAAAACGTCATAATTTAGCATGTTGAAAAAATGGCCAAAAATCGCATACTATACTATGGCAAAAATGTCAAATTTTGACATGTCCCAAAAATGGCTAAAAATGACTTATTATAGCTTGTAAAGAACATGTCAAGTAATACAAAGTGGAAACAAAGGCCAAAAAAGGCCAAAAACGTCATAATTTAGCATGTTGAAAAAATGGCCAAAAAATCGCATACTATACTATGGCAAAAATGTCAAATTTTGACATGTCCCAAAAATGGCTAAAAAACTACTTATTATAGCTTGTAGAGAACATGTTCATAGTATACAAAGTGGAAACAAAGGCCAAAAAAAGGCCAAAAAACGTCATATTTAGCATGTTGAAAAAATGGCCAAAAAATCGCATACTATACTATGGCAAAAATGTCAAATTTTGACATGTCCCAAAAATGGCTAAAAACTACTATTATAGCTTGTAAAGAACATGTCAATAGTATACAAAGTGGAAACAAAGGCCAAAAAAGGCAAAAAAAAACGTCATAATTTAGCATGTTGAAAAAATGGCCAAAAATCGCATACTATACTATGGCAAAAATGTCAAATTTTGACATGTCCCAAAAATGGCTAAAAACTACATATTATAGCTTGTAGAGACATGTCATAGTATACAAAGTGGAAACAAAGGCCAAAAAAGGCCAAAAACGTCATAATTTAGCATGTTGAAAAAATGGCCAAAAATCGCATACTATACTATGGCAAAAATGTCAAATTTTGACATGTCCCAAAAATGGCTAAAAACTACTTATTATAGCTTGAAAGAACTGTGTATATAGTATACAAAGTGAAAACAAAGGCCAAAAAAGGCCAAAAACGTCATAATTTAGCATGTTGAAAAAAACGGCAAAAATCGCATACTATACTATGGCAAAAATGTCAAATTTTGACATGTCCCAAAATGGCTAAAAACTACTTATTATAGCTTGTAGAGAACATGTCATAGTATACAAAGTGGAAACAAAGGCCAAAAAAAGGCAAAAACGTCATAATTTAGCATGTTGAAAAAATGGCCAAAAATCGCATACTATACTATGGCAAAAATGTCAAATTTTGACATGTCCCAAAAATGGCTAAAAACTACTTATTATAGCTTGTAGAGAACCTGTTCATAGTATACAAAGTTGAAACAAAGGCCAAAAAAGGCCAAAAACGTCATAATTTAGCATGTTGAAAAAAAAATGGCAAAAAATCGCATACTATACTATGGCAAAAATGTCAAATTTTGACATGTCCCAAAAATGGCTAAAAACTACTTATTATAGCTTGTAGAGACGCTGTCATAGTATACAAAGTGGAAACAAAGGCCAAAAAAGGCCAAAAACGTCATAATTTAGCATGTTGAAAAAAATGGCCAAAAATCGCATACTATACTATGGGCAAAAATGTCAAAATTTTGACATGTCCCAAAAATGGCTAAAAAAACTACTTATTATAGCTTGTAGAGACGTGTCATAGTATACAAAGTTGAAACAAAGGCCAAAAAAGGCCAAAAAACGTCATAATTTAGCATGTTGAAAAAATGGCCAAAAATCGCATACTATACTATGGCAAAAATGTCAAATTTTGACATGTCCCAAAAATGGCTAAAAAACAACTTATATATAGCTTGAAAGAACGTGTCATGTCATGTATACAAAGTGAAACAAAGGCCAAAAAAAGGCCAAAAACGTCATAATTTAGCATGTTGAAAAAATGACAAAAAAATCGCATACTATACTATGGCAAAAATGTCAAATTTTGACATGTCCCAAAAATGGCTAAAAACTACTTATTATAGCTTGTAGAGAACATGTTAATGTATACAAAGTGGAAACAAAGGCCAAAAAAGGCCAAAAACGTCATAATTTAGCATGTTGAAAAAATGGCCAAAAATCGCATACTATACTATGGCAAAATGTCAAATTTTGACATGTCCCAAAAATGGCTAAAAACTACTTATTATAGCTTGTAGAGAACATGTCAATAGTATACAAAGTGGAAACAAAGGCCAAAAAAGGCCAAAAACGTCATAATTTAGCATGTTGAAAAAATGGCCAAAAATCGCGCATACTATACTATGGCAAAAATGTCAAATTTTGACATGTCCCAAAAATGGCTAAAAAAACTACTTATTATAGCTTGTAGAGAACATGTCATAGTATACAAAGTGGAAACAAAGGCCAAAAAAAGGCCAAAAACGTCATAATTTAGCATGTTGAAAAAATGGCAAAAAATCGCATACTATACTATGGCAAAAATGTCAAATTTTGACATGTCCCAAAAATGGCTAAAAACTACTTATTATAGCTTGTAGAACGTGTCATAATATACAAAGTGGAAACAAAGGCCAAAAAAGGCCAAAAAACGTCATAATTTAGCATGTTGAAAAAAATGGCCAAAAATCGCATACTATACTATGCAAAAATGTCAAATTTTGACATGTCCCAAAAATGGCTAAAAAAACATATTATAGCTTGAAAGACACGTGTCATATATATACAAAGTGGAAACAAAGGCCAAAAAAGGCCAAAAACGTCATAATTTAGCATGTTGAAAAAATGGACAAAAATCGCATACTATACTATGGCAAAAATGTCAAATTTTGACATGTCCCAAAAATGGCTAAAAACTACATATTATAGCTTGTAGAGAACGCTGTCATAGTATACAAAGTGGAAACAAAGGCCAAAAAAGGCCCAAAAACGTCATAATTTAGCATGTTGAAAAAAATGACAAAAAAAATCGCATACTATACTATGGCAAAAATGTCAAATTTTGACATGTCCCAAAAATGGCTAAAAAACTGACATATATTATAGCTTGTAGAGAACGCGTCATAGTATACAAAGTGGAAACAAAGGCCAAAAAAGGCCAAAAACGTCATAATTTAGCATGTTGAAAAAATGGCAAAAAAATCGCATACTATCTATGGCAAAAATGTCAAATTTTGACATGTCCCAAAAATGGCTAAAAACTACTTATTATAGCTTGTAGAGAACATGTTATGTATACAAAGTGGAAACAAAGGCCAAAAAAGGCCAAAAACGTCATAATTTAGCATGTTGAAAAAAACGCCAAAAATCGCATACTATACTATGGCAAAAATGTCAAATTTTGACATGTCCCAAAAATGGCTAAAAACTAACATATTATAGCTTGTAGAGACGTGTTATATATATAAAGTGGAAACAAAGGCCAAAAAAGGCCAAAAAAAACGTCATAATTTAGCATGTTGAAAAAAAAATGCAAAAAATCGCATACTATACTATGGCAAAAATGTCAAATTTTGACATGTCCCAAAAATGGCTAAAAACTACATATTATAGCTTGTAGAGAACATGTTATAGTATACAAAGTGGAAAACAAAGGCCAAAAAAGGCCAAAAACGTCATAATTTAGCATGTTGAAAAAATGGCCAAAAATCGCATACTATACTATGGCAAAAATGTCAAAATTTTGACATGTCCCAAAAATGGCTAAAAAAAACATGCTTATATAGCTTAGAGACGCGTCATAGCATATACAAAGTGGAAACAAAGGCCAAAAAAAGGCCAAAAACGTCATAATTTAGCATGTTGAAAAAAAATGCAAAAAATCGCATACTATATACTATGGCAAAAATGTCAAATTTTGACATGTCCCAAAAATGGCTAAAAAAAACATTTATTATAGCTTGTAGAGACGTGTATAGTATACAAAGTGGAAACAAAGGCCAAAAAAGGCCAAAAACGTCATAATTTAGCATGTTGAAAAAAAATGGCAAAAAAAATCGCATACTATACTATGGCAAAAATGTCAAATTTTGACATGTCCCAAAAATGGCTAAAAAAACTACTTAATATAGCTTGTAGAGAACATGTCATATGTATACAAAGTGGAAACAAAGGCCAAAAAAGGCCAAAAAAACGTCATAATTTAGCATGTTGAAAAAATGGCCAAAAATCGCATACTATACTATGGCAAAAATGTCAAATTTTGACATGTCCCAAAAATGGCTAAAAAACATACTTATTATAGCTTGAGTAGACGTGTTATAGTATACAAAGTGGAAAAAAGGCCAAAAAAGGCCAAAAACGTCATAATTTAGCATGTTGAAAAAAAATGGCCAAAAATCGCATACTATACTATGGCAAAAATGTCAAATTTTGACATGTCCCAAAAATGGCTAAAAACAACATATTATAGCTTGTAGAGAGACGTTATAGTATACAAAGTGGAAACAAAGGCCAAAAAAGGCCAAAAACATCATAATTTAGCATGTTGAAAAAATGGACGAAAAAATCGCATACTATACTATGGCAAAAATGTCAAATTTTGACATGTCCCAAAAATGGCTAAAAACTGACATTATTATAGCTTGTAGAGACGTGTATATATACAAAGTGAAACAAAAGGCCAAAAAAAGGCCAAAACATCATAATTTAGCATGTTGAAAAAAAAATGGCCAAAAATCGCATACTATACTATGGCAAAAAATGTCAAATTTTGACATGTCCCAAAAATGGCTAAAAACAACATATTATTATAGCTTGTAGAGACGTGTCATATAGTATACAAAGTTGAAACAAAGGCCAAAAAAGCCAAAAACGTCAATTTAGCATGTTGAAAAAATGGCCAAAAATCGCATACTATACTATGGCAAAAATGTCAAATTTTGACATGTCCCAAAAATGGCTGAAAAAAATACATATTATAGCTTGTAGAGACATGTCATAGTATACAAAGTGGAAACAAAGGCCAAAAAAGGCCAAAAAAACGTCATAATTTAGCATGTTGAAAAAATGCCAAAAATCGCATACTATACTATGGCAAAAATGTCAAATTTTGACATGTCCCAAAAATGGCTAAAAACTACATATTATAGCTTGTTGAGAGCGTCATATAGTATACAAAGTGGAAACAAAGGCCAAAAAGCCAAAAACGTCATAATTTAGCATGTTGAAAAAAATGCCAAAAAAATCGCATACTATACTATGGCAAAAATGTCAAATTTTGACATGTCCCAAAAAAAAATGGCTAAAAAAACATATATTATAGCTTGTAGAGACGTCATAGTATACAAAAGTGGAAACAAAGGCCAAAAAAGGCCAAAAACGTCATAATTTAGCATGTTGAAAAAAAATGGCCAAAAATCGCATACTATACTATGGCAAAAATGTCAAAATTTTGACATGTCCCAAAAATGGCTAAAAAAACTTATTATAGCTTGTAGAGACGTGTTATAGTATACAAAGTGAAAAAAAGGCCAAAAAAGGCCAAAAACGTCATAATTTAGCATGTTGAAAAAATGGCAAAAAATCGCATACTATACTATGGCAAAAATGTCAAATTTTGACATGTCCCAAAAATGGCTAAAAATGACTTATTATAGCTTGTAGAGACGTCATCATAGTATACAAAGTGGAAACAAAGGCCAAAAAAGGCCAAAAACGTCATAATTTAGCATGTTGAAAAAAATGGCCAAAAATCGCATACTATACTATGGCAAAAATGTCAAATTTTGACATGTCCCAAAAATGGCTAAAAAAAAACATATTATAGCTTGTAGAGACGCGTGTTATATATATACAAAGTGGAAACAAAGGCCAAAAAAGGCCAAAAACGTCATAATTTAGCATGTTGAAAAAATGGCAAAAAATCGCATACTATACTATGGCAAAAATGTCAAATTTTGACATGTCCCAAAAATGGCTAAAAAAACATATATAGCTTATAGCGTGTAGAGACGTTATTATAGTAAACAAAGTGGAAACAAAGGCCAAAAAAGGCAAAAACGTCATAATTTAGCATGTGAAAAAAATGCCAAAAAATCGCATACTATACTATGGCAAAAATGTCAAATTTTGACATGTCCCAAAAATGGCTAAAAACAACATATATATATAGCTTGTAGAGAACCGTGTCATATAGTATACAAAGTGGAAACAAAGGCCAAAAAAGGCCAAAAACGTCATAATTTAGCATGTTGAAAAAAATGGCCAAAAATCGCATACTATACTATGGCAAAAATGTCAAATTTTGACATGTCCCAAAAATGGCTAAAAAAACTACTTATTATAGCTTGTAGAGAACGTTATATGTATACAAAGTGGAAACAAAGGCCAAAAAAGGCCAAAAACGTCATAATTTAGCATGTTGAAAAAAATGGCCAAAAATCGCATACTATACTATGGCAAAAATGTCAAATTTTGACATGTCCCAAAAATGGCTAAAAAAATGACATATTATAGCTTTGTAGAGACGCTGTTATAGTATACAAAGTGGAAACAAAGGCCAAAAAAGGCCAAAAACGTCATAATTTAGCATGTTGAAAAAAATGCCAAAAAATCGCATACTATACTATGGCAAAAATGTCAAATTTTGACATGTCCCAAAAATGGCTAAAAACAACATATTATAGCTTAGAGACGTGTTATGTTATAGTATACAAAGTGGAAACAAAGGCCAAAAAAGGCCAAAAACGTCATAATTTAGCATGTTGAAAAAAAAATGGCAAAAATCGCATACTATACTATGGCAAAAAATGTCAAATTTTGACATGTCCCAAAAATGGCTAAAAAAATTACATATTATAGCTTGTAGAGACGTCATATTATATACAAAAAGGAAAACAAAGGCCAAAAAAGGCCAAAAACGTCATAATTTAGCATGTTGAAAAAAAATGGCCAAAAATCGCATACTACTATACTATGGGCAAAAATGTCAAATTTTGACATGTCCCAAAAATGGCTAAAAATGACATATTATAGCTTGTAGAGACGCGTTGTTATAGTATACAAAGTGGAAACAAAGGCCAAAAAAGGCCAAAAACGTCATAATTTAGCATGTTGAAAAAATGGCCAAAAATCGCATACTATACTATGGCAAAAATGTCAAATTTTGACATGTCCCAAAAATGGCTAAAAAAACAACATATTATAGCTTGTAGAGACATACACGTTATATATACAAAGTGGAAAAAAAAGGCCAAAAAAAAGGCCAAAAACTCATAATTATTTAGCATGTTGAAAAAATGACGCAAAAATCGCATACTATATATGGCAAAAATGTCAAATGTTTTTTGACATGTCCCAAAAATGGCTAAAAAAAAACTTATTAATAGCTTGTAGAGACGCATATATATAAACAAAGTGGAAACAAAAAAAAAAAGCCAAAAACGTCATAATTTAGCATGTTGAAAAAATGGCCAAAAATCGCGCATACTATACTATGCAAAAAAATGTCAAATTTTGACATGTCCCAAAAATGGCTAAAAAAAACAACATATAATAGCTTGTAGAGAGCCGTCAAATACATACAAAGTGAAAAAAGGCCAAAAAAAAAGCCAAAATGTCATAATTTAGCATGTTGAAAAAATGGCCAAAAAATCGCATACTATACTATGGCAAAAATGTCAAATTTTGACATGTCCCAAAAATGGCTAAAAATAGAAAAATATAGCATACAAAAAAAACAAAAAAAAAGTAAAAAAAAAAAAGGCAAAAAATCGGTCATAAATTTAGCATGTTGAAAAAAATGTCAAAAATTTATACTATGGCAAAAATGTCAAAAATTTTGACAATGTCCAAAAAAAATGGCTAAAAAAAAAATACTTATTATAGCTTGTAGAGAACGTTATATATAGTAATACAAAGTGGAAACAAAGGCCAAAAAAGGCAAAAACGTCATCATAATTTAGCATGTTGAAAAAATCGCCAAAAATCGCATACTATATACTATGGCAAAAATGTCAAATTTTGACATGTCCCAAAAATGGCTAAAAAAACACTATATTATAGCTTGTAGAGCGTGCGTTATTATAGTATACAAAGTGGAAACAAAGGCCAAAAAAGGCCAAAAACGTCATAATTTAGCATGTTGAAAAAATGGCCAAAAATCGCATACTATACTATGGCAAAAATGTCAAATTTTGACATGTCCCAAAAATGGCTAAAAAAAAACAACATATTATAGCTTGTAGAGACGTTATATATATAAAGTGGAAACAAAGGCCAAAAAAAGGCAAAACGTCATAATTTAGCATGTTGAAAAAAAATGGCAAAAAAAATCGCATACTATACTATGGCAAAAATGTCAAATTTTGACATGTCCCAAAAATGGCTAAAAACAACATTATATAGCTTGTAGACACGTGTTATAGTATACAAAGTGAAACAAAGGCCAAAAAAGGCCAAAAAACGTCATAATTTAGCATGTTGAAAAAATGGCCAAAAATCGCATACTATACTATGGCAAAAATGTCAAATTTTGACATGTCCCAAAAATGGCTAAAAAAAAACATATATATAGCTTGTAGAGAGACGTGTTATAGTATACAAAGTGGAAACAAAGGCCAAAAAAGGCCAAAAACGTCATAATTTAGCATGTTGAAAAAAAATGGCCAAAAATCGCATACTATACTATGGCAAAAATGTCAAATTTTGACATGTCCCAAAAATGGCTAAAAACTGACTTATTATAGCTTGTAGAGACGTTATGTATACAAAGTGGAAACAAGGCCAAAAAAAAAAGGCCAAAAAAACGTCATAATTTAGCATGTTGAAAAAAATGGCCAAAAATCGCATACTATACTATGGCAAAAATGTCAAATTTTGACATGTCCCAAAAAATGGCTAAAAAAATGACATATTATAGCTTGTAGAGATGCGTTATAGTATACAAAGTGGAAACAAAGGCCAAAAAAGGCCAAAAACGTCATAATTTAGCATGTTGAAAAAAATGGCAAAAAAATCGCATACTATACTATGGCAAAAATGTCAAATTTTGACATGTCCCAAAAAAATAAAAAAAAAAAACAACATATTATAGCTTGAAGAGACGTGCCATAGTTATAGTATAAAGTGAAAACAAAGGCCAAAAAAAGGCCAAAAACGTCATAATTTAGCATGTTGAAAAAAAATGGCCAAAAATCGCATACTATACTATGGCAAAAATGTCAAATTTTGACATGTCCCAAAAATGGAAAAAAAACAACATATTATAGCTTGTAGAGACGTGTATATAGTATACAAAGTGGAAAACAAAGGCCAAAAAAAAAAGGCCAAAAACGTCATAATTTAGCATGTTGAAAAAAAAAATGGCAAAAAATCGCATACTATACTATGGCAAAAATGTCAAATTTTGACATGTCCCAAAAATGGCTGAAAAAAAACAACATATTATAGCTTGTAGAGAGACGCGTCATAGTATACAAAGTGGAAAAAAGGCCAAAAAAAAAAGGCCAAAAAAAACGTCATAATTTAGCATGTTGAAAAAATGGCAAAAAATCGCATACTATACTATGGCAAAAATGTCAAATTTTGACATGTCCCAAAAATGGCTAAAAACAACATTATTATAGCTTGTAGAGACGTGTATAGTGTATACAAAGTGGAAACAAAGGCCAAAAAAGGCCAAAAACGTCATAATTTAGCATGTTGAAAAAATGGCCAAAAAATCGCATACTATACTATGGCAAAAATGTCAAATTTTGACATGTCCCAAAAATGGCTAAAAAAACATATTATAGCTTGTAGAGACGCGTGTCATAGTATACAAAGTGGAAACAAAGGCCAAAAAAGGCCAAAAACGTCATAATTTAGCATGTTGAAAAAATGGCCAAAAAATCGCATACTATACTATGGCAAAAATGTCAAAATTTTGACATGTCCCAAAAAAATGGCTAAAAAAACAAACATATTATAGCTTGTAGAGACGCGTTATAGTATACAAAGTGTGAGAACAAAGGCCAAAAAAGGCCAAAAACGTCATAATTTAGCATGTTGAAAAAATGGCCAAAAATCGCATACTATACTATGGCAAAAATGTCAAATTTTGACATGTCCCCAAAAAAATGGCTAAAAAAAATGACTTATTATAGCTTGTGAGAGACACGTTATAGTATACAAAGTGGAAAAAAGGCCAAAAAAAAGGCCAAAAACGTCATAATTTAGCATGAAAAAATGGCCAAAAATCGCATACTATACTATGGCAAAAATGTCAAATTTTGACATGTCCCAAAAAATGGCTAAAAAACAACATATTATAGTGTTGAGAACGCGTTATATATACAAAGTTGAAACAAAGGCCAAAAAAGGCCAAAAACGTCATAATTTAGCAGCATGTTGAAAAAATGGACCAAAAATCGCATACTATACTATGGCAAAAATGTCAAATTTTGACATGTCCCAAAAATGGCTAAAAAAACATACTTTTATAGCTTGTAGAGAACGTGTCATATATAAAGTGGAAACAAAGGCCAAAAAAGGCCAAAAACGTCATAATTTAGCATGTTGAAAAAATGCCAAAAAATCGCATACTATACTATGGCAAAAATGTCAAATTTTGACATGTCCCAAAAAATGGCTAAAAACAACATGATATTATAGCTATAGCTTGTAGAGACGCGTCATAGTTACAAAGTGGAAACAAAGGCCAAAAAAAGGCAAAAAACATCATAATTTAATTTAGCATGTGAAAAAATGGCCAAAAATCGCATACTATACTATGGCAAAAAAATGTCAAATTTTGACATGTCCCAAAAATGGCTAAAAACAACATATATAGCTTAAAGAGTGCATATATATATAAAGTGGAAAAAAGGCCAAAAAAGGCCAAAAACATCATAATTTTTAGCATGTTGAAAAAAAATGGCCAAAAAATCGCATACTATACTATGGCAAAAATGTCAAATTTTGACATGTCCCAAAAAAATGGCTAAAAAAACATACTTATTAATAGCTTGTGAAAGAGACGTGTTATAATATACAAAGTGGAAAAAAGGCCAAAAAAGGCCAAAAACGTCATAATTTAGCATGTTGAAAAAAATGCCAAAAATCGCATACTATACTATGGCAAAAATGTCAAATTTTGACATGTGTCCAAAAATGGCTAAAAAACAACATATTATAGCTTGTAGAGAACGCGTGTCATAGTACAAAGTGGAAAAAAAGGCAAAAAAAGGCCCAAAAAAACGTCATAATTTAGCATGTTGAAAAAAATGGCCAAAAAATCGCATACTATACTATGGCAAAAATGTCAAATTTTGACATGTCCCCAAAAAAATGGCTAAAAACAACATATATTATAGCTTGTAGAGATGCGTTCATAGTATACAAAGTGGAAAAAAGGCCAAAAAAGGCCAAAAACAAAAACGTCATCATAATTTAGCATGTTGAAAAAAATGGCCAAAAAATCGCATACTATACTATGGCAAAAATGTCAAATTTTGACATCAAAAAAAAAAAAAAACTTTAAAATGACATATTATAGCTTGTAGAGAGACGTGTTATAGTATACAAAGTGGAAACAAAGGCCAAAAAAGGCCAAAAACAAAAATCATAATTTAGCATGTTGAAAAAAATGGCGAAAAAAATCGCATACTATACTATGGCAAAAAATGTCAAATTTTGACATGTCCAAAAAAATGGCTAAAAACAACATATTATAGCTTGTAGAATAGCGTGTTATAGTATACAAAGTGGAAACAAAGCCAAAAAAAGGCCAAAAACGTCATAATTTAGCATGTTGAAAAAAATGGCCAAAAATCGCATACTATACTATGGCAAAAATGTCAAATTTTGACATGTCCCAAAAATGGCTAAAAAAAACACATTATAGCTTTGAAGAGACGTGTCATATAGTATACAAAGTGGAAACAAAGGCCAAAAAAGGCCAAAAACGTCATAATTTAGCATGTTGAAAAAATGGCCAAAAATCGCATACTATACTATGGCAAAAATGTCAAATTTTGACATGTCCCAAAAATGGCTAAAAAAAAAACTGACATATTATAGCTTGTAGAGAGACGTGTCATATATATATACAAAGTGGAAACAAAGGCCAAAAAAGGCCCAAAAACGTCATAATTTAGCATGTTGAAAAAAATGGCCAAAAAATCGCATACTATACTATGGCAAAAAAAATGTCAAATTTTGACATGTCCCAAAAAATGGCTAAAAAAACATATTATAGCTTGTAGAGAGAACGTTTATATAACAAAGTGGAAACAAAGGCCAAAAAAAGGCCAAAAACGTCATAATTTAGCATGTTGAAAAAAAAAATGGCCAAAAATCGCATACTATACTATGGCAAAAAAATGTCAAATTTTGACATGTCCCAAAAATGGCTAAAAAACAACATATTATAGCTTGTAGAGCGACGTGTATAGTATACAAAGTGGAAACAAAGGCCAAAAAAGGCCAAAAAACGTCATAATTTAGCATGTTGAAAAAAAAATGAAAAAAAAATCGCATACTATACTATGGCAAAAATGTCAAATTTGACACATGTCAAAAAATGGCTGAAAAAAATACTATATATATAGCTTGTAGAGTGAACGCCATATATATACAAAGTGGAAACAAAGGCCAAAAAAGGCCAAAAACGTCATAATTTAGCATGTTGAAAAAATGGCAAAAAATCGCATACTATACTATGGCAAAAATGTCAAATTTTGACATGTCCCAAAAATGGCTGAAAAAAAAAAAAATGACATATTATAGCTTGTAGAGACGCGTCGCGTCATAATATAAAAGTGGAAACAAAGGCCAAAAAAAGGCCAAAAACGTCATAATTTAGCATGTTGAAAAAAATGGACAAAAATCGCATACTATACTATGGCAAAAATGTCAAATTTTGACATGTCCCAAAAATGGCTAAAAAACATTATTATAGCTTGTAGACGCGTATATATGTATACAAAGTGGAAACAAGGCCAAAAAAGGCCAAAAACGTCATAATTTAGCATGTTGAAAAAAATGAAAAAAAATCGCATACTATACTATGGCAAAAATGTCAAAATTTTGACATGTCCCAAAAATGGCTGAAAAAAAACATATATTATAGCTTGAAAGAGACGTGTCATAGTATACAAAGTGGAAACAAAGGCCAAAAAAAAAAAAGGCCAAAAACGTCATAATTTAGCATGTTGAAAAAAAAATGACAAAAAATCGCATACTATACTATGGCAAAAATGTCAAATTTTGACATGTCCCAAAAATGGCTAAAAAAACATACTTATTATAGCTTGTAGAGACGAACATGTATAGTATACAAAGTGGAAACAAAAGGCCAAAAAAAGGCCAAAAAAAAACGTCATAATTTAGCATGTTGAAAAAAATGGCCAAAAAATCGCATACTATACTATGGCAAAAATGTCAAATTTTGACATGTCCAAAAAATGGCTAAAAAACATATTATAGCTTGTAGAAAGAGACACATATATATATATAAAAGTGAAAAAAGGCCAAAAAAGGCCAAAAAACATCATAATTTAGCATGTTGAAAAAAATGGCAAAAAATCGCATACTATACTATGGCAAAAATGTCAAATTTTGACATGTCCCAAAAATGGCTAAAAACAACATATTATAGCTTGTAGAGAGACGTGTATATAGTATACAAAGTGGAAAAAAGGCCAAAAAAAGGCCAAAAACGTCATAATTTAGCATGTTGAAAAAAATGGCCAAAAAAAATCGCATACTATACTATGGCAAAAATGTCAAAATTTTGACATGTCCCAAAAATGGCTAAAAACAACATAAATTATTATAGCTTGTAGAACGTGTATATAGTATACAAAGTGGAAACAAAGGCCAAAAAAGGCCAAAAACGTCATAATTTAGCATGTTGAAAAAAATGGCAAAAAATCGCATACTATACTATGGCAAAAATGTCAAATTTTGACATGTCCCAAAAATGGCTAAAAAAACAATGCATATTATATAGCTTGTAGAGACGCGTTATATATATACAAAGTGGAAACAAAGGCCAAAAAAGGCCAAAAACGTCATAATTTAGCATGTGAAAAAAAATGCCAAAAAATCGCATACTATACTATGGCAAAAATGTCAAATTTTGACATGTCCAAAAAAATGCTAAAAAAAACAACATATATAGCTTGTAGAGAGCATGTATAGTATACAAAGTGGAAACAAAGGCCAAAAAAAGGCCAAAAACGTCATAATTTAGCATGTTGAAAAAAATGGCCAAAAAAATCGCATACTATACTATGGCAAAAATGTCAAATTTTGACATGTCCCAAAAATGGCTAAAAAAAACAACATATTATAGCTTGTAGAGACGCGTCATATATACAAAGTGGAAACAAAGCCAAAAAGGCCAAAAAAGGCCAAAAACGTCATAATTTAGCATGTTGAAAAAAAAACCAAAAAATCGCATACTATACTATGGCAAAAATGTCAAATTTTGACATGTCCAAAAAATGGCTAAAAACAACATATTATAGCTTGTAGAGACGTGTATATAGTATAAAGTGGAAACAAAGGCCAAAAAAGGCCAAAAACGTCATAATTTAGCATGTTGAAAAAAATGGCCAAAAATCGCGCTATATACTATGGCAAAAATGTCAAATTTTGACATGTCCAAAAAATGGCTAAAAAAAACTTATATACTTATATTATAGCTTGTAGAGAGAACATAGCAAGTATACAAAGTGGAAAAAAGGCCAAAAAAAGGCCAAAAACATCATAATTTAGCATGTTGAAAAAAAAATGGCCAAAAATCGCATACTATACTATGGCAAAAATGTCAAATTTGACATGTCCCAAAAATGGCTAAAAAAAATACATATTATAGCTTGTAGAGACGTGTATTATATACAAAGTGGAAACAAAGGCCAAAAAAAGCCAAAAACGTCATAATTTAGCATGTTGAAAAAAATGGCCAAAAAAATCGCATACTATACTATGGCAAAAATGCAAAATTTTGACATGTCCCAAAAATGGCTAAAAACAACATATATATAGCTTGTGAGAGACATACGTTATAGTATATACAAAGTGGAAAAAAAGGCCAAAAAAGGCCAAAAACGTCATAATTTAGCATGTTGAAAAAAAAAATGGCCAAAAATCGCATACTATACTATGGCAAAAATGTCAAAATTTTGACATGTCCCAAAAAAATGGCTAAAAAAAACATATTATAGCTTGTATAAAAGACGTGTATATATACAAAGTGGAAACAAAGGCCAAAAAAGGCAAAAAACATCATAATTTAGCATGTTGAAAAAATGGCAAAAAATCGCATACTATACTATGGCAAAAATGTCAAATTTTGACATGTCCCAAAAATGGCTAAAAAACAACATAATATAGCTTGTAGAGACGTGTCATAGTACAAAGTGGAAAAAAAGGCCAAAAAAAAAGGCCAAAAACGTCATAATTTAGCATGTTGAAAAAAAAATGGCAAAAAATCGCATACTATACTATGGCAAAAATGTCAAATTTTGACATGTCCAAAAAAAATGGCTGAAAAAAAACACTTATATATAGCTTGTATAGAACATGTTATAGTGTATACAAAGTGGAAACAAAGGCCAAAAAAGGCCAAAAAAACGTCATAATTTAGCATGTTGAAAAAAATGACCAAAAAATCGCATACTATACTATGGCAAAAATGTCAAATTTTGACATGTCAAAAAATGGCTAAAAAAAACAATATTATTATAGCTTGTAGAGACGCGTTATAGTATACAAAGTGGAAAAAAAAGGCCAAAAAAGGCCAAAAACATCATAATTTAGCATGTTGAAAAAAAATGGCAAAAAATCGCATACTATACTATGGCAAAAATGTCAAATTTTGACATGTCCCAAAAAAATGGCTGAAAAAAAAAAACAACTTATTATAGTAGAGACGCGTGTATATGTATACAAAGTGGAAACAAAGGCCAAAAAAAGCCAAAAACGTCATAATTTAGCATGTTGAAAAAATGGCAAAAAATCGCATACTATACTATGGCAAAAATGTCAAATTTTGACATGTCCAAAAAAAATGGCTAAAAAACAACATATTATAGCTTGTAGAGACGTGCATTAGTATACAAAGTGGAAAAAAAAAAAAAAAAAAAAGCCAAAAACGTCATAATTTAGCATGTTGAAAAAAAATGGCCAAAAATCGCATACTATACTATGGCAAAAATGTCAAATTTTGACATCCCAAAAAAAATAAAAAAACAATATTATAGCTTGTAGAATGCGTATACATATATACAAAGTGGAAACAAAGGCCAAAAAAGGCCAAAAACGTCATAATTTAGCATGTTGAAAAAATGGCAAAAAAAAATCGCATACTATACTATGGCAAAAATGTCAAATTTTGACATGTCCCAAAAATGGCTAAAAAAACAACTTATTATAGCTTGTAGAGACGCGTTATATATATACAAAGTTGAAAAACAAAGGCCAAAAAAAAAAAAAAAAAAACGTCATAATTTAGCATTTGAAAAAATGGCAAAAAATCGCATACTATACTATGGCAAAAATGTCAAAATTTTGACATGTCCAAAAAAATGGCTAAAAAACAACATTATAGCTTGTAGAGAGCGTTATATAGTATACAAAGTGGAAACAAAGGCCAAAAAAAAGGCCAAAAAACGTCATAATTTAGCATGTGAAAAAAAAAATGGCCAAAAATCGCATACTATACTATGGCAAAAATGTCAAATTTTGACATGTCCAAAAAAATGGCTAAAAAAACATATATTATAGCTTAGAGACGCGTCATAGTATACAAAGTGGAAAAAAAGGCCAAAAAAAGGCCAAAAAACATCATATTTAGCATGTTGAAAAAAATGCAAAAAAATCGCATACTATACTATGGCAAAAATGTCAAATTTTGACATGTCCCAAAAATGGCTAAAAACAACATATTATAGCTTTAGTAGAGACATGTATATATATATACAAAGTGGAAAAACAAAGGCCAAAAAAGGCCAAAAACGTCAATAATTTAGCATGTTGAAAAAAAATGGCAAAAAATCGCATACTATACTATGGCAAAAATGTCAAATTTTGACATGTCCAAAAAATGGCTAAAAAACAACATATTATAGCTTGTAGAAAACGTGTATATATACAAAGTTGAAACAAAGGCCAAAAAAAAGGCCAAAAACGTCATAATTTAGCATGTTGAAAAAAATGCCAAAAATCGCATACTATACTATGGCAAAAATGTCAAATTTTGACATGTCCCAAAAATGGCTAAAAACAACATATATATAGCTTGAAAGAGAACGTGTATATATATACAAAGTGGAAACAAAGGCCAAAAAAGGCCAAAAACGTCATAATTTAGCATGTTGAAAAAATGACGGCAAAAATCGCATACTATACTATGGCAAAAATGTCAAATTTTGACATGTCAAAAAAATGGCTGAAAAAAACAACATATTATAGCTTGTAGAGAGAACGTTATTATATGTATACAAAGTGGAAACAAAGGCCAAAAAAGGCCAAAACGTCATAATTTAGCATGTGAAAAAAAATGGCCACAAAAATCGCATACTATACTATGGCAAAAATGTCAAATTTTGACATGTCCCAAAAATGGCTAAAAAAAAAACATATATTATAGCTTAGAGACACGTTCATTATATACAAAGTGGAAAAAAGGCCAAAAAAAGGCCAAAAAACGTCATAATTTAGCATGTTGAAAAAAAATGGCCAAAAATCGCATACTATACTATGGCAAAAATGTCAAATTTTGACATGTCCAAAAAATGGCTAAAAAAACTACTTATTATAGCTTGTAAAGACGCGTCATAGTATACAAAGTGGAAAACAAAGGCCAAAAAAGGCCAAAAAAAACGTCATAATTTAGCATGTGAAAAAATGGCGCCAAAAATCGCATACTATACTATGGCAAAAATGTCAAATTTTGACATGTCCCATGTCCCAAAAAATGGCTAAAAAAACAACATATTATAGCTTGTAGAGAGATGCGTTATATAGTATACAAAGTGGAAACAAAGGCCAAAAAAAAGGCCAAAAACGTCATAATTTAGCATGTTGAAAAAAATGGCAAAAAATCGCATACTATACTATGGCAAAAATGTCAAAATTTTGACATGTCCAAAAAAATGGCTAAAAACATATATTATAGCATGAATGTAGAGACGTGTATATATATACAAAGTGAAACAAAGGCCAAAAAAGGCCAAAAACGTCATAATTTAGCATGTTGAAAAAATGGCAAAAAAATCGCATACTATACTATGGCAAAAATGTCAAATTTTGACATGTCCCAAAAAAAAAATGGAAAAAAACAACTTATTATAGCTTGCATAGAGACGCATGTTATAGTATACAAAGTGGAAACAAAGGCAAAAAAAAAGGCCAAAAACGTCATAATTTAGCATGTTGAAAAAAATGGCAAAAAATCGCATACTATACTATGGCAAAAATGTCAAATTTTGACATGTCCCAAAAATGGCTAAAAAAACACATATTATAGCTTGTAGAGACGCGTCATATATATACAAAGTTGAAACAAAACAAACCAAAAAAAAGGCCAAAAACGTCATAATTTAGCATGTTGAAAAAAATGGAAAAAAAATCGCATACTATACTATGGCAAAAATGTCAAATTTTGACATGTCCCAAAAAATGGCTAAAAAACAACTTAATATAGCTTGTAGAGAGAACGTGTCATATATATATACAAAGTTGAAACAAAGGCCAAAAAAGGCCAAAAAACGTCATAATTTAGCATGTTGAAAAAATGCCGCCAAAAATCGCATACTATACTATGGCAAAAATGTCAAATTTTGACATGTCCAAAAAAATGGCTAAAAAACAACATATTATAGCTTGTAGAGACGCGTCATAGTATACAAAGTGGAAACAAAGGCCAAAAAAAAGGCCAAAAACGTCATAATTTAGCATGTTGAAAAAAATGGCCAAAAAAATCGCATACTATACTATGGCAAAAAAAATGTCAAATTTTGACATGTCCCAAAAATGGCTAAAAAACAACATATATTATAGCTTGTTGAGACACATGTTATATGTATACAAGTGTGAAAACAAAGACCAAAAAAAGGCCAAAAACGTCATAATTTTAGCATGTTGAAAAAATGGCCAAAAATCGCATACTATACTATGGCAAAAATGTCAAATTTTGACATGTCCAAAAAAAATGGCTGAAAAAACATATATATATAGCTTGAGAGACACGTTGTATATACAAAGTGGAAACAAAGGCCAAAAAAGGCCAAAAACATCATAATTTAGCATGTTGAAAAAAAATGGACCAAAAATCGCATACTATACTATGGCAAAAATGTCAAAATTTGACATGTTCAAAAAAATGGCTGAAAAAACAACATATTATAGCCGCATGTAAAAAAAATAATACAAAGTGGAAAACAAAAGGCAAAAAAATGGCAAAAAATGTCATAATTTAGCATGTTGAAAAAAAAAAAAAACGCAAAAACGCATATGTCAAATTTATGGCAAAAATGTCAAAATTTGACATGTCTCCAAAAAAAATGGCTAAAAACCATAAAAACATGTCCCAAAAAATGCAAAATTAAAAGCCAATCAAATGTCATGAAAAAAAAAAACAAAAGCCAAAAATCGTACATACTATAAAAATGTCCAAAAAAATGGCTAAAAACACAAGAAACGCATATATGCATACAAATGGAAAAAAAGGCCAAAAAAAAAGGCCAAAATGTCATAATTTAGCATGTTGAAAAAAATGGCCAAAAATCGCATACTATACTATGGCAAAAATGTCAAATTTTGACATGTCCCAAAAAAATGGCTAAAAACACATATATAAAGCTTGTAGAGAATAGCGAAATAGCATTACAAAGTGGAAAAAAGGCCAAAAAAACCAAAAAACGTCATAATTTAGCATGTTGAAAAAATGCCAAAAATCGCATACTATACTATGGCAAAAATGTCAAATTTTGACATGTCCCAAAAATGGCTAAAAACAACATAAATATTTAAAAACGTCATACAAAAAATGGTGAAAAACAAAGGCCAAAAAAACAAAAAAAACGTCATAATTTAGCATGTTGAAAAAATGAAAAAATCGCATACTATACTATGGCAAAAATGTCAAAATGGCAAAAAAATAAAAAAACAAAAAAATTTTGAAATGTCAAAAAAATGGCAAAAAAAACTTTATATGCTTGAAAAAAAACGCAACTAAAAAAAAAAGTGTGAAAAAGGCAAAAAAAAAAAAAACGTCAGGCCAAAAATTCAAATATGGCATGTTGAAAAAAATGGCAAAAATCGCATACTATACTATGGCAAAAATGTCAAATTTTGACATGTCCCAAAAAAATGGCTAAAAAACAATAAATTATAGCTTGAAAGAACGTGTCATAGTATACAAAGTGGAAACAAAGGCCAAAAAAGGCCAAAAAACATCATAATTTAGCATGTTGAAAAAATGGCCAAAAATCGCATACTATACTATGGCAAAAATGTCAAAAATTTTGACATGTCCCAAAAAAATGGCTAAAAAACTGCTTATATATAGCTTGAGAGAGAACGTGTATATATACAAAGTTGAAACAAAGGCCAAAAAACCAAAAACGTCATAATTTAGCATGTTGAAAAAATGGCCAAAAATCGCATACTATACTATGGCAAAAATGTCAAAATTTTGACATGTCCCAAAAATGGCTAAAAAAACAACATATTATAGCTTGTGTAGAGAACGTGTCATAGTATACAAAGTGAAAAAAAGGCCAAAAAAGGCCAAAAACGTCATAATTTAGCATGTTGAAAAAATGGCAAAAAATCGCATACTATACTATGGCAAAAATGTCAAATTTTGACATGTCCAAAAAAATGGCTAAAAAAACAACATTTATATAGCTTGTAGAGACGTGTCATAGTATACAAAGTGAAACAAAGGCCAAAAAAGGCCAAAAACGTCATAATTTAGCATGTTGAAAAAATGGCCAAAAATCGCATACTATACTATGGCAAAAATGTCAAATTTTGACATGTCCCAAAAATGGCTAAAAACATACATATTATAGCTTGAAGAGAGACACGCGTTATATGTATACAAAGTGGAAAAACAAAGGCCAAAAAAGGCCAAAAAAAAACATCAATTTAGCATGTTGAAAAAAATGGCCAAAAATCGCATACTATACTATGGCAAAAATGTCAAAATTTTGACATGTCCCAAAAATGGCTAAAAAACATATTATTATAGCTTGAAAGAGCGTGTCAATATATACAAAGTGTTGAAACAAAGGCCAAAAAAAGGCCAAAAACGTCATAATTTAGCATGTTGAAAAAATGGCCAAAAAAATCGCATACTATACTATGGCAAAAATGTCAAATTTTGACATGTCCAAAAAAAATGGCTAAAAAAACTATTATTATATTATAGCTAGAAGAACGTGTATATATACAAAGTGAAACAAAGGCCAAAAAAAAAGGCCAAAAACGTCATAATTTAGCATGTTGAAAAAAATGGCCAAAAATCGCATACTATACTATGGCAAAAATGTCAAAATTTTGACATGTCCCAAAAATGGCTAAAAAAAAACAACATATTATAGCTTGAAAGAGACGCGTGTATAGTATACAAAGTGGAAACAAAGGCCAAAAAAGGCCAAAAACGTCATAATTTAGCATGTTGAAAAAAAATGCCAAAAATCGCATACTATACTATGGCAAAAATGTCAAATTTTGACATGTGTCCAAAAAATGGCTAAAAACAACATATTATAGCTTGAAAGACATGTCATAGTATACAAAGTGGAAACAAAGGCCAAAAAAGGCCAAAAAAACGTCATAATTTAGCATGTTGAAAAAAAAATGGCCAAAAATCGCATACTATACTATGGCAAAAATGTCAAATTTTGACATGTCCCAAAAAATGGCTAAAAAAATACTTATTATAGCTTGTAAAGACGTGTTATAGTATACAAAGTGAAAACAAAGGCCAAAAAAGGCCAAAAAAACATCATAATTTAGCATGTTGAAAAAAAAATGGCCAAAAAATCGCATACTATACTATGGCAAAAATGTCAAATTTTGACATGTCCCAAAAATGGCTAAAAAACAACTTTATTATAGCTTGTAGAGACGTGTTATAGTATACAAAGTTGAAACAAAGGCCAAAAAAGGCCAAAAAACGTCATAATTTAGCATGTTGAAAAAAATGGCCAAAAATCGCATACTATACTATGGCAAAAATGTCAAATTTTGACATGTCCCAAAAATGGCTAAAAAACATATATATAGCTTAGAGACGCGTGTCATAGTATACAAAGTGGAAACAAAGTCAAAAAAACCAAAAACGTCATAATTTAGCATGTTGAAAAAATGGCCAAAAATCGCATACTATACTATGGCAAAAATGTCAAATTTTGACATGTCCCAAAAATGGCTAAAAAAACTGCTTATATATAGCTTGTAGAGACGCGTGTATATAATATACAAAGTGAAACAAAGGCCAAAAAAGGCCAAAAACGTCATAATTTAGCATGTTGAAAAAAATGCCAAAAAATCGCATACTATACTATACTATGGCAAAAATGTCAAATTTTGACATGTCCCAAAAATGGCTAAAAAAACAACTTATTATAGCTTGTAGAGAACATGTTATATATATACAAAGTGGAAACAAAGGCCAAAAAAAGCCCAAAAACGTCATAATTTAGCATGTTGAAAAAAATGGCCAAAAATCGCATACTATACTATGGCAAAAATGTCAAATTTTGACCATGTCCCAAAAATGGCTAAAAAAAACATACTTATATAGCTTGAAAGAACGCGTTATATATATACAAAGTGAAAAAAGGCCAAAAAAAAGGCCAAAAACGTCATAATTTAGCATGTTGAAAAAATGGCCAAAAATCGCATACTATACTATGGCAAAAATGTCAAATTTTGACATGTCCCAAAAATGGCTAAAAAAACTATATTATATATAGCTTGAGAACGTGTCATAGCATATACAAAGTGGAAACAAAGGCCAAAAAAGGCCAAAAAACGTCATAATTTAGCATGTTGAAAAAAATGGCCAAAAATCGCATACTATACTATGGCAAAAATGTCAAATTTTGACATGTCCCAAAAATGGCTAAAAACTGACATATTATAGCTTGAAAGAACGTGTCATAATGTATACAAAGTGGAAACAAAGGCCAAAAAAGGCCAAAAACGTCATAATTTAGCATGTTGAAAAAAAAATGGCCAAAAAATCGCATACTATACTATGGCAAAAATGTCAAATTTTGACATGTCCCAAAAATGGCTAAAAACTACTTATTATATAAAAAGAACATGTCATATATATGTATACAAAGTGGAAACAAAGGCCAAAAAAGGTCAAAAACGTCATAATTTAGCATGTTGAAAAAATGGCCAAAAATCGCATACTATACTATGGCAAAAATGTCAAATTTTGACATGTCCAAAAAATGGCTAAAAATGACATATTATAGCTTGTATAGAGAACGTGTCATAATATACAAAGTTGAAACAAAGGCCAAAAAAGGCCAAAAACGTCATAATTTAGCATGTTGAAAAAATGGCCAAAAATCGCATACTATATACTATGGCAAAAATGTCAAATTTTGACATGTCCCAAAAATGGCTAAAAAAACTTATATATAGCTTGAAAGAACGTGTCATATATATACAAAGTGTTGAAACAAGGCCAAAAAAAAGGCCAAAAACGTCATAATTTAGCATGTTGAAAAAATGGCCAAAAATCGCATACTATACTATGGCAAAAATGTCAAATTTTGACATGTCCCAAAAATGGCTAAAAACTGACTTATTATAGCTTGTAAAGACATGTCATATGTATACAAAGTGGAAACAAAGGTCAAAAAAATGTCAAAAAAAACGTCATAATTTAGCATGTTGAAAAAATGGCCAAAAATCGCATACTATACTATGGCAAAAATGTCAAATTTTGACATGTCCCAAAAATGGCTAAAAAAAACATGCTTATTATAGCTTGAGAGAACGTGTGTCATATATACAAAGTTGAAACAAAGGCCAAAAAAAGGCCAAAAAACGTCATAATTTAGCATGTTGAAAAAATGGCCAAAAATCGCATACTATACTATGGCAAAAATGTCAAATTTTGACATGTCCCAAAAATGGCTAAAAACAACATATTATAGCTTGTAGAGAACGTGTCATAATATATAAAGTGAAAAAAAGGCCAAAAAAGGCCAAAAACGTCATAATTTAGCATGTTGAAAAAACGGCCAAAAAATCGCATACTATACTATGGCAAAAATGTCAAATTTTGACATGTCCCAAAAATGGCTAAAAACTGACTTAATATAGCTTGAGAGAACGTGTATAATATATATAAAGTTGAAACAAAGGAAAAAAAGGCCAAAAACGTCATAATTTAGCATGTTGAAAAAAATGGCCAAAAATCGCATACTATACTATGGCAAAAATGTCAAATTTTGACATGTCCCAAAAAATGGCTAAAAACAACTTAATATAGCTTGAAAGAACGTGTCATAATATATACAAAGTTGAAACAAAGGCCAAAAAAAAGGCCAAAAACGTCATAATTTAGCATGTTGAAAAAATGGCCAAAAATCGCATACTATACTATGGCAAAAATGTCAAATTTTGACATGTCCCAAAAATGGCTAAAAACTACTTATTATTATAGCTTGAGAGAACATGTCAATGTATACAAAGTGGAAACAAAAGTCAAAAAATGCCAAAAACGTCATAATTTAGCATGTTGAAAAAAAATGGCCAAAAATCGCATACTATACTATGGCAAAAATGTCAAATTTTGACATATGTCCCAAAAATGGCTAAAAAAAACTTATTATAGCTTGAAAGAACGTGTCATAATATATAAAGTGAAACAAGGCCAAAAAAGGCCAAAAACGTCATAATTTAGCATGTTGAAAAAACGGCAAAAAATCGCATACTATACTATGGCAAAAATGTCAAATTTTGACATGTCCCAAAAATGGCTAAAAACAACATATTATAGCTTGAAAGAACGTGTCATAATATATAAAGTTGAAAAAAAGGTTAAAAAAAAGGCCAAAAACGTCATAATTTAGCATGTTGAAAAAATGGCCAAAAATCGCATACTATACTATGGCAAAAATGTCAAAATTGACATGTCCCAAAAATGGCTAAAAACTACTTATTATAGCTTGAAAGAACATGTCAATGTATACAAAGTGGAAACAAACGTCAAAAAATGTCAAAAACGTCATAATTTAGCATGTTGAAAAAAAACGGCCAAAAATCGCATACTATACTATGGCAAAAATGTCAAATTTTGACATGTCCCAAAAAATGGCTAAAAACTGCTTAATGTAGCTTGAAAGAACGTGTCATAATATATAAAGTTGAAACAAAGGCCAAAAAAGGCAAAAAAACGTCATAATTTAGCATGTTGAAAAAACGGCCAAAAATCGCATACTATACTATGGCAAAAATGTCAAATTTTGACATGTCCCAAAAATGGCTAAAAAAACTACTTATTATAGCTTGAAAAGAACATGTCAATGTATACAAAGTGGAAACAAAAGTCAAAAAATGTCAAAAACGTCATAATTTAGCATGTTGAAAAAACGGCCAAAGATCGCATACTATACTATTGCAAAAATGTCAAATTTTGACATGTCCCAAAAATGATTAAAAACGACTTATTACAGCTTATAGAGACACGTCATAGTATACAAAGTGGACAGAAAGGTCAAACAAGGCTAAAAAACGTCATAATCCATCATGTCGAAAAAAAAAAAACAGCCGAAAATGCCATAGTATAGTATCTCGGAAACTTTCAAATTTTGACTTTGAAGACATGGCTGAAAACAACATATTATAGCTTGCCAAAACATATCATAGTATCATAAGTTGAAAAAATTTAGCTTGTCAGAAAAATGGCTGAAAATGACATATTACAGTTTTTCGAAAAACTTCGCATTTTGACATCTTAAAGAAACAGCTGAGAACAACATATTACAGCATGTCTAGAGATTCCAATATATTGTTCCTCTAAAAAAACAGCCAAAAATGGCTGAAGATGACGTAGTTTAGGATATTGAAAAACTTCACATTTTGACAAGTTGCAAAAAAAACAGTTGAAAACAACATATTATAGCTTGTAGAGACACGTCGTAGAATAGAAAGTCGAAAAAATCTGTCCAAAACGCCATAATGAAGCACGTTGACAAAATTGGTGAAAACCACATAGTATAGTATGCCAAAAAAACTGCAAATTTTGACATATCTAAAACACTGCTGAAAACGACATAAAGCTTGTTGAGGCACGTCATTGTTGCAAAAACAGCCAGAAACTTCATAATATAGTGTGTCATAAAAAATGGCTGAAAAGGACATAGTATGTAAAAAAAAATCAATCTTTGACATATTATCTAAAACACAGCTGAAAACGACATATCATAGCTTGTCAAGGCACGTCACTGTATTGTTAGTTGCAAAAACAGCCAAAATCATATAGCATTTTTTAAAAATTGCTGAAAAAGACATTGTTTAGTATGTTGTAAAATTTCTAAATTTTGACATGTTGAAAAAATGGCTGAAAACAACATATTGAAGCTTGTTGAGACATTTCATGATATAGAACGTTGAAAAATATCATAATTTAGCATGTCAAAAAAATAGCTGACAGTGACATAGTATAGTCTGTTGAAAAATTGCTCATTTGACATATCTAAAACACAGCTGAAAAGGACATATTAGAGCTTGTTGAGGCAGGTAATAGTTGCAAAAATAGCCAAAAACATTATAATATAGCATGTCAAAAAAATGGCTGAAAACAACATAGTATTGTATGTCGAAAGAATTTTGATGTTTCTAAAAACCAGCTGAAAACAACACAGCTTGTCGAGGTATGGTAATGTCAGTTTAAGTAATTTAATTACTTTTTTCAGTAACTGTAACAGGTTACAATTACATTATTTTTGCATTTTTATTACTTGGGCCTAGTTAAACCCCGAAACTGCTTTTAAACCATGTAAGTTGACCTCTCCACAATTCACAATACACATTACATGAAGCATTCTCTTTTATTGCTTTTAGATACATGCATTCACACTTAATATTTAAAAAAAAAAAAAAAAAAAGATCTGTCACATCCAAACTGGACTTTCTGTCCATTCTGGGTACCAGAACTCACCATTCTTACTTTTTGTGCATTTTCTTACAGACCCTGAGTCAAAAGCTTGTTGAAGTGCGCATACATCTACAGAAAGATGTGATGTGGAGTACTGAATACAGGTACTCCATCACATATATTAATTATAAAATAAATATGATTTTATCATTTAGCTATCATCAAACGTCAATAATTAATTCTTATATAAAATTCTAGTTTACACCATCAGTTATTTAATCATCCATCCTGGACCTACGGACCACCGCGGAGCCGCGCCGCCTTCTCACAGTGGCCCGCAAGGTGACGCCCTCGTTCAGTTTAAAGCGAGCGATGCCACCTGCCTCATCCAGCGTCTTGGCGCTGCAGCATGGTGTCGGCACTTTCATGGTGTTACCGAACTTGGAGTAGTCCACCGCGTACATGCCGTCCTCCTCGGACACTGTGGGCACGAAGCGCTGACCCCACAGAATCTCCTCCGACACGTACGAGGTCCTGGCCTGCGTGGTGATGCCCGTGGTCTCCACCACCCCCTCCAGCACCGCAATCACCTCAATGTCCTGGTGCTGCAGGTCAAAGGCGGGAAGCTCATACAGAGGGCTGCCCTTGTCGATCACGTGACAGATGATGAGGGGGGACACCAGGAAGACACCATTGGTGCCCACCGGGTTATCCATGTGGATGTCGATCTGGTCCAGAGGCACAACCTCTCCCTCCTCGGTGGTGGTTCTCCTGACCACCTGCAGTCGCACGGTGGCGCTGATGATCATGCTTTTCCTCAGGTCCCCGATGCGGATCATGAAGCACAGCTTGTTGTTTCGGACGGAGATGACAGCGTGCTTGCTGAAAATGAGCGTCTCTGCGCGTCGATTGGCCTGCGCAGTTTTCATGAAGATGCAGCCGAGCATGATGGCGTTGATGACCAGGCCGACGATGTTTTGCACGATCAGGATGATGATGGCGGAGACACACTCCTCCGTGATCATCCGGCCTCCGAATCCGATGGTAACTTGGACCTCTATGGAGAAGAGGAAAGCGGAGGAGAAGGAGTGAATGTCTGTTACGCACGGGACAAAATCGTCCCCTCTCTGGTCCAAGTCGCCGTGCGCAAAGGCAATGAGCCACCAGATCATCCCGAAAAGAAGCCAGCTGCACAGGAAAGACATGGTGAAAATAATGAGCGTGTGGAGCCATTTTAAATCAACGAGAGTTGTAAAGACGTCCTGCAAAAATCGACCCTGCTCTCGGATGTTGGTGTGCGCTACATTGCAGGTGCCGTTCTTGGCGACGAAGCGAGCTTTCCCCGGTTTGGCCTTAAACTTTGGCTGCAGAACATCCTCAGCCAAACGTGTCAGCAAGTAATCCTCGGGAATGAGTCCTTTTCTGGACAACATAGCGCTCCCATGCTATGGACCCACAGCCTTTTGGCTTTTAAGGATTCCTCTCGGTCCGGCTGAAAGAAGAACAGGTTTCCTCTTCCCCGGTGCTTTGTCTGACCAACCGGTCAGCCTCTCGGCAGCTGTTGGGCGCAGGAGAGAGTCTCCTTGTCGCCCGTTTTCAGGTATGTGCGCTCCTCACGTTGCCTCCAGATCAGGCGCTCCACAACCGCGAAGTCCCAGGAGGAGATTCTTCTTCCAGCTCCGCAGCTGCCGCCGTCACTCACGACACCCACCGACCGGGCATAGATGTGCCACACCGCCCAGATCCATTGTGAACCCACCCCAACGCTGGTGCGCACCCGCGACGGAAATTCAGTGAGATGTAAAAGGTTGATGTGGGAGCATAATGGGCATCTGAGCGAGTTTTATCACCTTTGGATGACAAGGCAGGCTTGAGTGGCGCAGTTGGCTCAGTGCTGACTCCGCCACTTCACTACAGCTCGGTAACGTGAGATGGAGACGTTGTGAGGTGGAGAGGTGTTCCCCCCCTCCACCATCTCTATGGTGCCCTTCCTGTGATTCTCAATGAGAATGCAGGAGTGGACCCATTACGCATAAAACACACACACACACACACACACACACACACACACAAACAGTTGTGCAGCCTAAACGCCAAAGGCAGCTCATATTCTGAATACATAATGGGTTAAATATAGGTCACTCTACAGTAAATCATCCCCAGGCTGTTTGCTATAAACCTCACCTCGCTTTACATGGACACAAAGTGGGCCTTCAGATTTAGTGTTTTCAGCAACATCCAGTCCTGAGTTTTTAATCTGCTTGGCTCCCTCTCCTTTTCATGCCACCCACAGAGACATTAATTTACAGTCAGCTGTGCTCCTCTGGCATCCAAACAACTTTCTCATGTCACATGTCAGTCCTGGCTGCAGCAGGCCAGCAGCTCATCCCACCCTGACACCCCTGAGCATATGAAGATGATCACTATGTCGTGTCTGGCTCTTGCTGGACAGCATCATGTATTCCTCAGCTCAGTTTGTACCTGCGATCCGCTGATGACTCATCTGTTTTAAACAGGACAAAAAGTCTCACACAAGCACACGTTTATCACTTCAGTCATCCAACTCCTTTTTACCTAACCCCAACAGAAAAACACAAGTAAATGATAATTTCTTAACAAAGAATTAACTTTTTTATTTACAAATATTATACAACATGATTAAAAAATAAAATGAATATATTCCATGGAACAATTGCACTTTGAATGTCTTCCTCTGATGCTTCCTCTCTTGAGCTACTTGTCTGCTCGCACGAAGGAGGTGAAGACGCTGTCCTCCTTTTCCAGCAGGGCCTGGGGTCTGTCATACTCCAGGATGATCCCGCGCTTCATCACAATCACCAGGTCGGCATTCAGGATGGTATGGACTCGATGCTGCGCGATGAAACGGGGAAGAAAACAAGATGTTACACTGAACACTGAAATAAAGACATCAGAGAAAACTACTCCACTCTGCATCTGTCACAAACTGAGACCGATGCATCCTAAATGAGTCTTACGAATCAAAAATAAATAATTTTTTCTCATTAATGTATTACTGTACCTTTTTTTTTTAGTAATTTTTACACATGTAAGTACAATATACATGTAATAAAACTGGCTGTTACATTAAAAAAGAGGAAATAATAGGTTTTGGTTTAGGAAATATTACACTACTGTAAACCAGAAGTTATAACAGGTTGCCCTTTCTTTTTCTTGGTAAGTTTACCTAAAGTGTTATGACGTTCTAACATACATGGATGCTCTTTTCATTTATTTTATCATGAAAGAACCTTAAGAATCCTGAGTCAAATCTAACGTGGAAGTCTGACTCATTTTCCCCTTTCTTAATTTCCACTCTTACCTCTTTTTTTTATTTTTATTTGCAGCACAATCCTGCAGACATAGTTAGAAATAGTCCACGCTGCATGTGTTTGCTACTTTGCATCACTTTACAGGGACTGCATCAGCAGTGCAGGGTGGAGGTCAGTGCTCTCATGGGGGAAACAGGAGAGCTGCGTGCATTAAAATAACTGCAAATGCCTGACACAGCGTGGGGGAGATACTCACTGCTATAGTAACCACCGTTCGGTCAGCAAAAGCAGTCATCACCACTTTCTGCAGGATGCTCTCCTGTGAGGACAGAGGCGGGGGCAGAAGAGGTCAGCTTACTGTCATGTTTTTTTTCATATTACCTTCATTTAAGGACAAAACAAAGGCATGTATGGAAGACAACATAAAATAAAGAGCCTTTTTTAACAGTTAACATGTTCCTTGGCACCGTTTAATCCCGTTGATGCTAATTTTCATCTCATCTTGGTTCCCCTGACTGAACACTCAACTGTATTTCCTCAGGGCAGTGCAGCTGCATTAACGTAAGCCTGAAACGCCGCTCTTTGTGACCGATCATTCAGTAACGGCTCTTAAGTAATACACTGACTCCCCTCCAGCTCTTTGTTGCGAGTATTTTCCCTCCATTTCGTTCTTTCTTTCTGCTTCATGCACACCTCCTTCACTGTGGGTTTTTTTTTATCCTCCTTTCATTTCAAGAAGCCTAACTGAAAGCTGATCAACCAGTGAGCCAAACCCAATAAGATCCCACAATAACAGATCTCTAAAAATGGGCCAACAGCTAACAACTAAATATCAATTATTATACATATTTTTACTGATCAATTAAGAGACATAAAATGCATAACACATCTCTTAAAATGGGCAAACAGAGCTAACAACTAAATCTAGATTATTCTACAGATATTTTTAATGATCAGTGAAAGAGACTCAAAATGCAGATTATCTGTCTATAACTTTAAACTCCTCCATTATATGTGAATCTCTGTAGATTTTAAAGGTCAAAAATACAGGCTTGTCCTTTGTTACATGCCAACAGATAAAATGGCCTCGTAAACTTTGCTTCACCCCTCATTGATTTATAAAACTTTCGTTTCCAATGACCTCTCTATTTCAGTTTCCTTCACCTCACTTCATCTTTCCTTTTACAGCTACTTTTCTCTGTAGGTCTTTGTACCACCTCACAAATCCCTGGAACCCAAAACACACTGACCGTTGCCATGTCTATGGACGCAGTGGCTTCGTCCATGATGAGGATGCTGCTCTTCCTGACGAAGGCTCGGGCAAGACAGAACAGCTGTCTCTGACCCTGACTGAAGTTTTCGCCTCCCTCCGTCACCATGGCATCTGAAGGGGAAGAAACATTTTAAAAGAATACATCATATTAAAACAAAATCAGTATTATTTGTTTTCATTTTTATGTACAATCATACACAGAACACAGATGGACAACTTTTAAATCATACAGAACATGTGATATACCACTGAGACTATTATTTCAGCCAATGAGAGGGCAAAGTTAATCGGCCATTAACCCTTGGCTCACAGATTGATACTGACTTTCCATTCACTCATCCAAATGAAACCAAGTCATTACACTATGGTTGAAAACCTCAACTGTTCTCAAGCCATCCATAAGTTAATAGTTTATTTTATATCTCTCTCTTTCTCTCTCTCTCTTTGAGTGAGCAGTTAAATAGTAAAGACAGAGACAGAAACTAAGGGAATAAGAGGTTTAACAACTGAAATTGTGTTTTTATGATGCAAGGTGTGGTGGATATTTCAAGTATGATAAAAAAAAATATATAGAATTTTACTTAAATCTAAAGCGGAGAAATTAAGGACGCACATTTATTGGTGTTTAGCATTAAATAAGTATACTGTATGATAAAGTGAACTCTAGCTGTGCAGCTTTCACAAAAGTCACCATCACTGTAGTAACAAAGACTCACTGCAGCTAACTGTGGTCTGCTATATATGCAACACAAGACGGTTATTGTTACTCTAAATGAAAGGACAAAATTCATTAGCCATTAAACCCTGGGCTACAGATCAATATCTTATTGACCACTTGACTCCAGCAAACATAAATTAAAGCAGAGAGTAGCTCAGTTTCAACATGTCACACACACACACACACACACTTGTCAGTGTCACATCAACTGAAGCAGAAATACATCGGGCGAGATGAACAGCAGCAGTCTATTATAAAGAAGTGTAGACACTGACAGAGATTTAAAAAACAGAGTGATAAACTGCAAACCAGCAGCAGTTAAAGACACGCAGCAGAGTGGAGGCCCCATGCATCAGCATGCCAGGCATTCGTCATGTATGTAGGTTAAGTCAGAAGAGGCACACAGCTCTCTAACATCTGATCTGATGGTGAGACTGCCGCAGTCTGCAACTTGTCAGGTCTCCTGCATCAGAAACATGACTTGAAGTGAGCTCAGAAGAATGTGCCCGTAAAACTGTGCAGGTCAGAGCAGCTACATGCAAAATACAGCTCCGACAAGGAGTTAAAAATGCTCAGGTGCTTTGATATCTGATCTTTGAGTCAAGACACTGGAGCTGTTGACTGATATCATGACCAAAGAGAGGGAATTTATGTGTTTATTGCACAGATGTCCACCAGATAACTTAAATACTGCATTTTATGCAAATCACATGCTGCTTCTAAAACTGCATACTGTGCACTCTACTTACCCAATATGTGTTCTATTGTTCAATGTACTTTTGTGTAAATGAAGAGTTCGTATCTTTCCGAATGTACTGAGCTGTAATTACCACGTCACTATCTGAAAGCCGCCTTGTCGGCTGGAGACACAAAACCATGGTAACCATGCCAACCTCAGCTCTTCCAGCAATTTCAAAACAATTGTAAAACTAGAATTACCACCTTGCTGTTATAAGCCTTCGTAAACCAGTCAAGTTGCAGTTACATTTTACATCCATGTCTGTCCACTTATATATGACTCATATGTTGTCGTGACAGTGGACAATGCTTCAAAGACAAATGTTGTTGCAAAGAAACCACATATTCTAAAACATGGATGCTTAACACATATCTTCAACCCGGCAGCATTTCTATACAACCAGCACAGTTTCAAGGTGGACACCCAAGAGTAGTGACGTTAATTCAGTATCTGACCAAATGTCTCCCGTTTTTTTTTTTTTTATATAATTAGCAAATGTATTCTTGAGTTATGGCCAAAAACATATCTTGTGAGGTCATGCTGCCAACGTTTGTGCCAAAATTGAAGAAATTCCCTTCAGGCATTCTTGAGAAATTTCATTCACAAGAAACATATTTGTGGACAACCCAAAAAACATAATGCCTCCAACCACTGCTGTTGCCAGCACAGAGGCATAAAAATAATACACCTCACAAAGTAAACTCTTATATTTTTACCAAAGCCTTAATGAAGCTGCTGTCTGCCATAGTCTGTTGGGAGTATTGTCATCAACCGACGACAGTGCTTTAAAATCTGTGCAGCAATCGACTCCCTCGACCCTCAGACTTGGTTTGGTTAGACACTAACATGCAAACAATTTTAAGAAGGAATTTTTACCATCTTAGTTTAGCATGTGATAATTAGACCTTAACAGCTGAGGCTGATGGGAATGTCATGAGCTTTACAGGTATTTAGTCACAAACTTGAGCCCTTGAGGGATCCTGAATGTTAGAAATGACTTCATAATACATCCAGTAGTTTTCAGCATATTTAAGTCTGGACCAAAGTGTTGAACTGAGAAACTGACCAACAGATTGGCATTGTCATCCACAGATCCGTGCTGCTAGCCTGGCTAGAAAGGAGGAAACTTCAAGATAGCAACAGACATGCAATTAAAGCTGCAACAATCAGCTGATAAGTTCTCAACTTTTAAATCAACAGCCAACTAAATCTCTGATTCCAGCGTCTTAAATATGAATATTTTCTGGTTTCTTTATTCCTGTATGACAGCAAACAGAATATCTTTGGGTTTTGGACTAAACAAGACATTTGAGGACATCATCTTGGGCTTTGGGGAAACAGACTGAGACATTTTTCACAGTTTTCTGATATTTTATAGACCAAGAAACTCACCAATTAATCGAAAAAGACATGGATCCACAATGAATATAATTGTTATTTTCAGCCCTACATGTATGGATGTCACGTGTACACACACACGCACAGACGCACACAAAGACAAACGTGAATCTTCTCACCCAGTCCTCCTGGAAGGGATTTAACAACAGGCTTCAGCTGAGCGATCTCCAGAGCTTCCCAAAGCATCTCATCTGTAGCCTTCATCTCTGGGTCCAGGTTGAACCTACACACACACACACACACACACACACAAACATGCACATATACACATTCAGTTCAACTCGAGGATCAAATCCTACCTTAATGTCTATTCATTAGAAGTGATGAGATTTATAATTATGAAACGAATATCTTAATAAATGTATTTAGTCTATGAGCCAACTCAGTCAGCTCAAGCTGCAGTGCTGCAGTGCTGCATTCACAGACGCTCTGACTCGCTCTATTATCACCTATCCAGCATGTTCTGTCAATCTGCTGCTTGGTTTAAGCTGTCAGAGAGGTCCAGTTTACACTCTTGCTTGGCCAAGAGACGAAACATATAAATAAACTTAGAGTTTTATGTGATCTGACTGACTGAAAACACCCCAAACTGCACTCTGAGAGCATCACACAGGTTCTTAAGAAATATCTGTTCTCATCCAACATGACAAAGCTTTTATGGTCACTGCCGCTGAAGTCTAAAAATAAACCTCTCAGTTGGAGTTTGCAGAGGAATGTCCTCTTATCTTCAAACCCTCAGCTCCACTCATGCTTTAGATAAGTGTTTTTGAAGTGTGCCATAGTTTGCCAGCTGGCTCTGTTACTGGAAATGTTCCGTTTTCTCCTTTCTACTAAAAATCTATTATCACCAAATCTAAACCTTGGTGATGAGTCATGCTGCTGGTGAAAATGAGGGCGAAGAGAACTTAATTGTACCGGATGGCACCGCTGAACAGGATGGGGTCTTGGAGGATGATGGACAAGCGAGACCTGAGGGTCTGCAGAGGCAGCTTGGCGATGTCGATGTCATCGATCACAATCCTCCCTGTGAACAAAAGAAAAAGAAAAAACAAAAAGAAAGTATATCAGGCATAGAATAAATTACAGAGAGCAGCAACAGGACCAGAGAAAAAGTATGTTTTTGCTCAAGAGGTAGAAACCTACAACTACCAGAATGTCGTGCACTTGTTGTAGGTGGACTGGTCCATGTGAAAGAATGGTGGCCGGCCTGATGTCATATTACAATTAAACAGAAAGCTAAAACGTGTTTTTGAAAACATCTGAGGCAAGAAAAATGCAACTCCCATGACAGAATCTTGGTTTTAATTTAATCAGCGCTGCTTAGTTTTGCTGTTTTTTCGGCCACCGTTTTCACAGTGCAGGAAGCAGTAGCAACGACTACCTGCTCACAAACTATCGCCATTAAAGCGAAACGAGGCATCAAAATCTGTTTCTGGAAACATTTTAGCCGATAAATCGTCAGTATAGTAACATAATCCTAATTTACATTAAATCAGCACTGTCTAGTTTTACCATCTGACCATTTCAGTCCGAGTTTCTGAGACAGAGAAGGGCGGGCGTTTGTCTTGATCGGCTGTATAGTCTTTGAGTGTGTGTTGGCAGCGGTTGGCTGGCGACATGACAATGCAGAAATACAGCCTGCAGTTTGAGCAACAGCCCCAAGAGCCAGCGAAACTCCTCAAAATGACGTAATGTATATTATTTGGCAGCTTTGCCGTTAGGGGAGGAGGGATATCTAAGCGCTGGTTACCACAGTTCATCTACACATACTACCCACATTGTTTTGATACAAAGCTATTTGAAAATTGGCAAAATACCCCTTTAAATACATCTGTAAACAAAGCTTTTGATTTGCTAGTTTTACATGTTTTTAAAACCTTCTCACAATTTCTAAATAGTGATTTAACTGACTACATTTCATATTTTGATGAGTCAAATTTAAGTGGTGTTTTACTGTACCCTCAAACATGTCCACCATACGGAAGAAGGCTAAGGAGAAAGAGGATTTGCCGCTGCCTGTCCTGCCACAGATCCCCACCTGAAAACAAGCAAGTCTGAGTCATCATTGTTACCAACATTCAAGTGTTCGTTTATCATATTTTCTGGCATTTGTTTCAGGTTTTAAGACACGGGTTTCCTCAGTTTGGATACCTTCTGCCCAGGGTTGATGTGTGCGTTGACATTTTTGAGTACGGGCTTCAGCGTGGCGTCGTATCGGACACTGAGATTCTGGATCTTGATCTCTCCCTCTCGGGGCCAGCCGTCAGGGACCTGGGACACAGCTGACACAGATGAAGAAACATTTTACTATCTTACCTTTTTTTAAAAA